>NC_045547.1:75692727-75955227 GCF_009769535.1 Thamnophis elegans
TTAGCCTATGCTTAAGACCAGAAATGATTTAAATTGTTTAAAGTTAGTTCAGCAAGAAGAAGCTAAGGTCAATGCAGAATGTCATTAATTTCTTTATTTCTTTTCTTTTTTTCCAATAGACTTTAGACTGTGTTTGTTAAAAATCCATACCGTGTACGGGTTCTGGGAAGTCGGGGGGGGGGAAGGAGGGGGGTAGGGGGTGGAGGGAGGGAGGGGCACACACACACAAAAAAATTGTACTTCGATGTTTTAATGATTGACGAATGATGAAATATTTGTGTTTTAAAAGAAATAAAACCTTTGAATGAGGAATAACTCTTTGTAAGTCAGTATCCTGTTCAAATTTATTACCTTGGGGTAAATCATTGCTTCCATGGTTAATATCCACGTAGGAATTTTATTATAGAAATTTGTTGTGACTCAGCAGCAGTCTTCTGTGAGTCTTTTCGGAATGCAAGATTAACGATGCAGCTGGGGCTCGTTAGATGGTGCCATGCCCTAGTTGCAGGAGTCAACGTTCCTTGGTTCGTTCAACATTGATTGATCATCAGTCGTGGTTTATGTAAGATACACTTGGAAAAGTGCTTGTTTTTCTGTAACCCTGATTCAAGGATACACTTGGAGAAGTGCATTGCGTTGTAAGAGTTTTTGTTTGGTATTCTGTTATCTGGTCAGAGACTGTATTTATGTTATTTTGGGGCTCGAAGCCAGTCTGAGCCGAGAACTGATAAAGAAAGTTCCTTTTAAGTTTGTCTGCCTGCCGTCTGTTAACGAGCGGAGAAGGGGGGACAGAACAGACATTTATTTTAATTTTCATCCAAATCTCTAATAAGGCGTCTCTCACCTAGTGTCTCTGAAAATATTTATGGGTTTTGTTCACTCCCTCTGAGATAAAGGTGTGCCAGCCCAGATGTCAATTGTGTCCTTCTAGGTCAGTATTACTTCTAATGCAAATAAAGAAGTTGAGTTATTCACATCAGGGAACTGTGTTTCAGGTTTTATTATTATTATTATTAATTTCATATATACATTCACAATTATATGATCTCATAACTGTTATTAATAATATGTATTTATAACAATTTTTCCCCCTACAGTTGACAATATACTTGAAATTGCTTTCTTACCATCCCATAACTCCATCTTATCTTACAACATTCCTACTTCTTCTTCCTTCCTTCCCTCCTTCCTTCCCTCCTTTCTTCTCTCCTACTCTCCTTCCTTCCCTCCTTCCCTCCCTCCTGTGTTTCAGGTTTAGCACTACCCCAGTTGTGAGAATTAGAACGACAGCACCACAAAATAACCATTGTCAATTGGGAAAAGAACAAGTGCTCATTCCTGCTAATTGTAAGCTGACTAAAATGTACTCATTTTCAACTAGTGGCTATAAAAAAAATGAAGTGTGTAGTAAGTAGAGATATCTGTGTGGAGTTTGTGAAAGGAGTCAAGATGGCGGCAATGATTGTGCCATGGGCACCCCCGCCTCTTCAGTGGCACAAGTCCATCTTCCATCTTGATCAATTTGATCTCCTTCTGTGATTGCCCCTGGCTGTGAGTAGATCTGGGAGTGAAATATGTTGGATGAAGAAGATATGTAATATTTATAATTGAAGTGAACACATAATGGGGCGGTGTCTCAGCTCTTCTCTACCCAATATAGCTGGTTCAAAATATGGAGATATGGTAGCTACTCCAAGTTGCAACTGGGAATATCTGCATTCCTGAATCAGAAAATGTTGGTTTTGGAAGGGAAGAGAGAAGGGAAGATGAAAGGGAAGGGAAGAGGGAAGGGAAGAAGGAAGGCAAGAGAGAAGGGAAAGGAAGAGGAAAAGGAAGGGAAAGGAAGGAAGGAGGAAGGGAAGGGAAAGGAAGCGGGAAGGGGGAAGAGAAGGGAAGGGAAGAGGAAGAGGAAAAAGAAGGGAAGAGGGAAGAGGAAAAGGAAGGGAAGGGAAGGTGGAGGGGAAAGGGGAAGAGAAGGGAAGGGAAGAGGGAAGGGAATAGAGAAGGGAAGAGGAAAAGGAAGGGAAGGGAAGGGAGGGAAGGGGGAAGGGAAGTGAAAGGAATGGGGAAGGGAAGGGAAGGGAAGAGGGAAGGGAAGGAAGGGAAGAAAAAAGGGAAGGGAAGTGAGAAGGGAAGGGAAGACGGAAGGGAAGAGAGAAGGGAAGGGAAGAGGGAAGGGAAGAGGAAAAGGAAGGGAAGGGAGGGAAAGGAAGGGAAGAGGGAAGGGAAGAGGGAAGAGGAAAAGGAAGAGAAAAGGAAAGGAACCTTCTAACTTCAGTTAGAACAGAAGAAGCTTCTTGGATGAGAAGTGAAACATTTTCAAAGGGAAGAAAAAAGCAAGAAAGTCCAGTTACCTGTTAGGAAAGCACCTTTAGGACATTCATAAGCCACTTTTTTTCGGACACTTCTAGTCCCTAAACAAATAACTGTAAGTCGGAGCCCACCTGTAAAGAATTGTACACTGCTGGCAGATATATTTTTTTTCTGCTTAAGATCAAACCTCTGTTCTCAGATCTTTTCCCCAAGACCTATGATCAAGACAGGCCAGCCAACATAAGACCTCTATCTTTGTTTTCAGGGTAATCCCCGCCCCCCCAAATGAAGGACTTTGCACATAACCCTCCTCTATTGTTCATTCCAGCCCTTTAGGTCCATTTTTATTTTAAAGATCACCATCCTAAAGAAGCCAGGCTCATTTCTACAAGATTAAACTTACCCTCACATCAGCCACAACCTAACAACTTGAATTGAATTGAATTTATTGCATTTATATGCCGCCCTTTTCCCCGAAGGGGACTCAGGGTGGCTCACAATCCAAGTCAAGGGAAGGGGGTACAGATAAGGAATAAAAAAGACGAACAGAACAATACACGATTTAAAAGCACACAACAACCATACCATTCGAGGGAGGGGGCAAAAGCTCTTTAGCCCCAGGCCTGTTGGAACAGCCAGGTTTTAAGGGCTTTGCGGAAGGCCTGGAGGGTGGTGAGGGTTCGAATCTCCACGGGGAGTTCGTTCCAGAGGGTCGGAGCAGCCACAGAGAAGGCCCTCCTCCGGGTAGTCGCCAGTCGGCATTGGCCAGTAGATGGAATTCGGAGGAGGCCTAATCTGTGGGATCTAATCGGTCTATTGGAGGTAATTGGCAGCAGGCGGTCTCTCAAGTACCCAGGTCCAATACCATGAATTTTATGCAAAAGGGGACCAAAGGGAAGGCGCCACAATCTGATAAATTTTGTTTTTTAAAAAAACAAGCGCTAAGAACAGGTAGGGAAGCTATTTTACAACCAACCTCAGCTCAGCTAGCAAAGCGACAAGGACGATGGCACAATGCATGCCCAGTGATGCTGACTTCACACGAGGCTGTGTGCCAAGGGCGAGAGGCCATTTAATCTCGCAACCCACCGTTCACCCAGCTTTCAAAAAGCTTTAAAAACAATCCAGCTCTTATTTTGTTAGCCCGCCAGCAGGCAGACGCAGCTTTCTTACAACAGCCGAGCTGTTTCGGAATTTCCTCTGCTTGTTTTTATTCTCTCTCTCTTCCTTCTGTTCCATCAGCTTCGAGAGCAAAAAAGTCGTGTGAACTCAACTTTCCCACCAGGTCCGCCCTTTAACTAACTGGTGCTATGGAAGAGTTGTTGTTGTTGTGCTTGGACCAGGGGATTAGGAAGACGTCTTCGTAACAATGGAGTCAGGCAGACAATAAGAGAGACTGATGAGCAAGGCTTGAAACTCTGCTGTGGGTGACGGCTCACCTCCACCCCCGAGATGGAAAATCCCTATTAGTAATCTCCACTTCCCTGCCAAGATGGGCCCAAACACAGCATGTTGCTAGACAATGAGAAAGTCTCAGCTGTCCGTCTGCTTGGTCCTGGACTCTCCTCTGGTTCAGCTGACCCAGAGCCAAAGAGCTGACATTTTGCTGAGGTCATCAGAGATGTTTCTTGGCTGGACGCCCCCGAACCCTTTGAGCACCGCCTTTCAATGCAGGGAGGGAGGTGGGAGGGAGCTGTTGACCTCGTCAGGACTAATTACCCAAATGTCCACTGAAGATAACGATCTGGGCATGGGAAATCCAGGCTACCCGTTAGGAAAAAGAGAGTCTGGATGGCACGGAATCAGGAATCGTGACTAAAGAGGCAGAGAAATGAAGAGAGTCCGTGGATACGCCCTGCGTGTTCTCCCCTCCTTCCCCTTTTGCTATCAAAGAACGGCTGATGAAGGGTGAATCAGATGGAGAAAATTTCTTTTACATTCAGCCTGGTTTGTTTTGGCTCCCCGAGACTAACCAGATCATCCTTGATTATTGCTTGCACTTTTTTTTTTTTTTTTTTACAAACAAGGCATTTTTATGGGACCCGGCGAGATGCAAGAAAAAACCGATTTGCATCCAAGCTTCCCTTTTGGGAGAAGGCAAAATAGCCGGGGGTTGTCTGCTAGGGCCATGATGGCAAACCTAGGATACCTGTGGCACAGGTGGCACATGGAGCGCTCTCTGTGGGCACGAGAAGCCGTTGCCCAGCTCAGCTCTACTGCATATGCCTACATGCCTCTCACTGACCAGCTGATATTCGGCTCTCATGATGGAGACGCCTCTACATGTGTGTGGGGCAGGGGGTTTGCGTCAGTGATGGATTCCGGATCCCGTTCCAACGGGTACGGTTGGAATAGCAATAGCAATAGCAGCTAGACTTATATACCGCTTCATAGGGCTTTCAGCCCTCTCTAAGCGGTTTTACAGAGTCAGCATATCGCCCCCACAGTCTGGGTCCTCATTTCACCTACCTCGGAAGGATGGAAGGCTGAGTCAACCTTGAGCCGGTGAGATTAGAACCGCTGAACTGCAGATAACAGTCAGCTGAAGTGGCCTGCAGTACTGCACCCTAACCACTGTGCCACCTCGGCTCATTGCAATACCTGGAGATGCACGAATTGAAGATAAACAGCAAGAAAAAAAATCACAAAATACCGGGACTTGCAAATGGGCCCAGCGCCGTCCACATGGATGTGCGCAGCGCCCACGCACATGCGTCTTACTGCTTCTGTGAGCCTCTGTGACGCTCCAGCTGCTCAGCGGAGTGTCGCACAGGTGCTGTACACACCGCGCGCTTACCCGGAAGTACCGAAGACTTAAAAGACTGGTAAGGAGCTCAGGCAGGCGGGTGGGCCCTCCAGAGCACCGTACCAAAACGGTATCTGGTGCTCCAGGCAGGCTCCAGCTAGTTTGGATTTGAGTACAGCAAAAACCACTGGGAACATCAGGTTGAGAAGGTTTTAGAGAATGAGAAAGTCAAAATCTTGTGGGACTTCAGAATCCAGACTGACAGGCACTTGGCCCACAACACACCTGACAGAACAATAGTTGAAAAGAAAAAAAGTATGGTTCATTGACATTGCAATACCTGGAGATGCACGAATTGAAGATAAACAGCAAGAAAAAAATCACAAAATACCGGGACTTGCAAATTGAAGTTGAGCGATTGTGGAAAAAGAAATCGTGTGTTGTCCCGATTATAATTGGAGCCCTTGGAGCAATACCTAAAGGGCTACCTCGCTATTTGGAAATTCTAAATTTATCAGACTTGAACATTCTGATTCTACAAAAAACCACCCTACTTGGAGCAGCTTATATCCTCCGACGTTACCTTAACAGTTCCTAGGTCCTTGGTTAGGACTCGAGCTGTTGAGCTACCAACCAGCCCCAAAGGCTGTCAATCTCACCAAAGATTAACCACATCATCATAATAATATGGACGTCCTTGGAAGAGTCTTAGCTTTTGTCAGCAGTTCTGCAAAATAGCAATAGCAATAGCAATAGCAGTTAGACTTATATACCGCTTCATAGGGCTTTCAGCCCTCTCTAAGCGGTTTACAGAGTCAGCATATTGCCCCCAACAACAATCCGGGTCCTCATTTTACCCACCTCAGAAGGATGGAAGGCTGAGTCAACCCTGAGCCGGTGAGATTTGAACAGCCGAACTGCAGAACTGCAGTCAGCTGAAATAGCCTGCAGTGCTGCATTTAACCACTGCGCCACCTCGGCTCTTATGTATTGCAAGTTTCTGTGTATGGCGTAAATGGTCCACTTGTTCTTATTCTCGATTTCTCATTTGCTAAAGTCATGAAAATGATCAGTAGGTCCTACAGATAATCATCCACAGCAACTCCGTGTCAAAAGTACCCCAGCAACATCTCTGCTGCTTCGATTTCAACTTTGTCTGCATTTTTACCTCTTTTTACCCAGGGATGATCCCCGCCAGCAAGCAGCCAAGGGATGTCTCTGCAACAATTAGAATTCCAGATGCGATTCCAAAGGCCTTCTTATCCGACTCTCTAACAGTCTGAATATTGACCTAAAGATCCCGGATCTCTTTCCTGCTGCATTTCACAAAGAACAAGGAAGTCTTAACGTGTCAATACAGCCTTCCAGATTTCTGCTAATCTCATGTTCCCTGGTGTTCTCTGAGATTATTTCATAGTATGATGTCACACAAGGGGGATCTTGGAGTCTTAATTGACGATCGCTTAAACATGAGCCAGGCATGAGAGCCGAGGTGGCGCAGTGGTTAAATGCAGCACTGCAGGCTACTTCAGCTGACTGCAGTTCAGCAGTTCGGCTGTTCAAATCTCACCGGCTCAGGGTTGACTCAGCCTTCCATCCTTCCGAGGTGGGTAAAATGAGGACCCGGATTGTTTTGGGCAATATGCTGACTCTGTAAACCGCTTAGAGAGGGCTGAAAGCCCTATGAAGCGGTATATAAGTCTAACTGCTATTGCTATTGTTATATGCAGCAACAGCCGAAAAAGCTAATACAATCCTCGGTTGTATAAACAGAGGCATCGAATCAAAATCACGTATTGTATTAGTACCGCTTTATAAAACCTTAGTAAAAAAGAGAAGGAGAGGAGGGTGGAAGGGAGAGAAAGAGAAGGAGAGAGGGCAGGAAGGGGAAGAGAGAGGGTAGGAGTAGGGGAGAGGTAAGGGAAGAAGGAAGGGGAAGGAGAGGAGGAAGGAAGGAAGTAGAGAAGGAAGGGAGGAAGAAAAGAAAGGGAAAATAAAGTGGTGTTACAACAGGCGCTAGGGATGGTAAACAAAGCAACCCAAACTGTACATTATAACCTTTTAAATGGAATAACAGAAGTATAAGAATGGCAAAGAAAAAGAATAACTATGTGAATGTATACCTATAATTGTTTGTAAGAGAATAAATCATAGTAAGGATATAAAGCATAATATAGGTAAACGATATTTTGTTATTAATAGCTAAGTATAAATAAATATAGAATAGTACATAAAAATGGATAACGATTAAGGAGACCATGAATGCAAGTTAGAAATGTATAGAAGGGAAAACACTAACTGCAAAGAAACTTGATACGGAACTGCTGTATGATATACGATGGAACGTCTTGTCCCTATGTTGTTTTAAGTCATGTGTTTGTTTTTGTTGATGTGTTTATGTGTTTAAAAAAAATATAAAACCTTAGTAAGACCACATTTGGAATACTGCAACCAAATTTGGTCACCACGTTCTAAAAAAAGATGTTGAGACCTGTGGAAAAGTTTAAAAAACAGCAACTAAGATGATTGTAGATTGTAGAAGTTTATTTAGAAATTTATTTATATGCCGCCCTATTCCCTGGGGGGGACTCAGGGCGGCTCACAACCCAAGGGGGAGGGGGAGACAAACTTTTAACATATAAGACAATACATAATTAAAAACACAACATTCATACCATTCGGGCGGGTTACAGTCTTAGCCCCAGGCCTGACGGGATAGCCAGATTCTGAGGGCTGTGCGGAAGGTCTGGAGGGTGGTGAGGGTATGAATCTCCACGGGGAGATCGTTCCATAGGGTCGGAGCTGCCACCAAGAAGGCTCTCCTCCACGTAGTTGCCAGTCGGCATTGACCGGCAGATGGAACTCGGAGGAGGCCTAATCGATGAGATCTAATAGGTCGCGTGGAGGTAATTGGCAGTAGGCGGTCTCTCTCATGATCAAAGGCCTGGAGACTAAAACATATGAAGAATAGTTGCCAAAATTGGGTATGTCTAGTTTAATGAAAAGAAGGACTAGGGGAGACATGATAGCAGTCTTCCAATATCTCAGGGGTTGCCACAAAGAAGAGGGAATCAAGCTATTCTCCAAAGCACCTGAGGGTAGAACAAGAAGCAATGGGTGGAAACTAATCAAGGAGAGATGCAACTTAGAACTAAGGAGATATTTCCTAACAGTTAGAACAATTAATCGGTGGAACAGAAGTTGCCTCCAGAAGTTGTGAATGCCCCAACACTGGAAGTCTTTAAGGAGATGTTGGGTAGCCATTTGTCTGAAATGGTATAAGGCTTCCTGCCTAGGCAGGGGGTTGGACTAGAAGACCTCAAAGGTCCCTTCCAACTCTGCTATTGTATTGTATTATTATATAAGTCCCTTGACTTACAATTGTTCGCTTCGAAGTGACTACGGCATTGAAAAAAAGTGACCTATAATCATTTCTCACATTTATGACAATTGCAGCATCCCATGGTGTTGTGATTTACTGTATTTTTCATTCCATAAGACTCACTTTTTTTGTCCCCCAAAAGAGAGTGGAAATGTCTGTGTGTCTGATGGAGCGAATATTGCCAAAGCCCTGCCCACCCACCGGCTCCCACCTTTCAGCTCTTTTCGGCTTCCGCATACCCCATTTTCGGATTTCGCACATCCCATTTTTGGCCTCTGCACGTCCCATTTTTGGCCTCCCCCGTGCCCCATTTTCAGCCTCTGTGCGTCCCATTTATGATCTCTGTTGTGGCCCAGCAGGAGCCGTTGGAGCTGCCACCAGACTCCGACAGCGAGGGGCCCTATGAGTCAGCTCTGGAGGATATGGAGGACCCTGGATAGGGTCCCGACTCCAAGCAGAGCACAGAGAGACTGGTTGGCCACCAGGTGGTGCCTGAGCCTTGGATCAGTGGGGAGGAGACAAGGGAGAGTGATCCAGAAACCAACAGTGAGTTGTTCTGGGATGCACGCCGTCGAAGAGCTACTCGGCGTCAAGAACAATGACGTAATTACAGGAGGTAATTACGCTCAGCTGATGGTCATTAGGCTCCTCTCCAGACTATAAAAAAGACTGCTTGTGACACGCCCTTCTTGCAGAAGTCAACGCTTTGACTAAAGAGAAACAAACTTGGCAGGCTGGATTGCTGCCAGAGTTTGTCTGAATTGCTGCCAAGGTCCTTATCTGTTTGTTTACTTGGCTTTCAGCCACCAAGAGTCTGGTCTTGTTATTAAAGGACATTCTCATTAAGTGTGTCTCAGCTTTCATTACTGGACGGAGGAGGTCAGAATAGATCTCCATGCACCCCATTTTTGGCTTACCTACACCCCATTTTCAGCTTCCGCATGCCCCATTTTCGGACTCTGCATGTCCCATTTTTGGCCTCCGTGTAGGACTTTCTCAGAGACTAAAAATGGGGTGTGTGAAAGCCGAAAGTGGGAATTATGGTTCATTCGGAATATTTATGACGGTTGCACTGACCTTGAACCATTCTTTTGAGAGTTGGATGATGGAGATGTTCAGGAGTCGATTCAGAGTAACCAAACCTTTTCTCAACCTTTGTGCAATGAAAAAGGGGCCAAGATTAATGTTTTCTCCCATCTCCACCCCATCTTGGCTCAAGGGGACTTGTCTTGTTGTTTCTTTTGCAAATGATACACATGTGTAAGCAGAATGTTGGCCTCCAAAACGGGGTGTGTTTCCCCCTCCTCTGTTGTGTAAATTGGGCCCGGCACTGATATTTAAGGTTCTTCCTTGCCGATATGATTTCTTCTTCCTCCTGAGAACCATATTCAACGTGGGCCATGATTATCTTTTCCAACGCCTTCCTCCAAACACGGAGACAGCCAGAGCGGCTCTTCTTCTAGGTGGTCAGCTGGGGAATGCAAAGATCAGCAGGAAGCCAAGCATCCTCCCTTGGCCCACTCTCGTCTTTCTTGCTTTGACTTGGAGTTCCTTGGCTACTTCAAAACAGTTCAGCTGGTTGCCACAAAACAATCTTTTATCGCTCTCTTTCTCTGCTCCTTTTTAAAAGGGAAGGGCTGACAATACAGGCTGGGTGTCATAACCTCTTCATTAGGTAATTAGGAAAGAAGACCACGAGACTCCGTAGGTAGAAATCAAGTGTACTTTTACTAATTATAAATGATTAAAGGCATAGCGAAGCGAAGACTGATTATTTAGGCGCGAAAGCGATTGATATATATTTAGGCATATAAATATAATAAATGAAATGAAATATATCATAAATGAAATAACCCATTCCCCACCCCTTGGCATCACAGTTACAGTCCAATCATAATTCTCCCAAGTGTCAAGTGTGAGATAACTTCAAAAGGCATCACCAAGATGGAACGTCCGTGCCGTTAGTCCTGGCGGGAACCTCCTACGCATGCGTAGTCCGACAAGCAGCTGAGCTCCAGAAACTTCCTCCAGCACAATTATGGTTTATGGTTTATGGTTTATTATTTATAGGCCGCCCTTTTCCCTGAGGGGACTCAGGGCGGCTTACAATTCATGGGGAGGGGAATACAAGACAGTAAGACATAAAACAATACATAAGTAAAAGTAGAACACAACATTCATTCATCATTTGGGTGGGGACAGATTACAATCTTTATCCCCAGGCCTGACGGGATAGCCAGGTCTTAAGGGCTGTGCGGAAGGTCTGGACGGTGGTTATTAATAATAACTTATTAATAACCCCTCCCAAATACCATGCCCTCCCTCCCCGTTTCATGGCAGCCGAAGCAGCAGCAAAGCAGAGGCTGACACTGGAAACATGGCACCACAAGCTCAACAGAGGACGAGGGAAGAGTTAGGAGAAACCATCAGTCTGAACCGAAGATGTGTTTTTTCAGGAGGCAACTGGACTATCTTGTTTTTTTTTCCTTTTGAAGACGTTTTGCTTCTCATCCATGAAGCTTCTTCAGCTCTGACAGGATAGTAGGGGATGGAAAGATTTATATTCCTTGCAGACAGCTGGTCCTTTGCATCCTTTTAGAGGGTCTAAGAAGCACTTGGAGGTTTTATCCTCAAGGCTGGACTACTGCAATGCGCTCTACATGGGGCAGCCCTTGAAGAGTATTCGGAGACTTCAACTCATCCAGAATGCAGCCGCGCGAGCGATTGTGGGTGCGGTACACCCACGTTACACCTATCCTCCGCGAGCTGCACTGGTTACCGATCAGTCTCCGGATACGCTTCAAAGTGCTAGTCGTAACTTATAAAGCCCTTCATGGTATTGGATCTGGGTACTTGAGAGACCGCCTGCTGCCAATTACCTCCCAAAGACCCATTAGATCACACAGGGTTGGCCTCCTCCGGGTTCCATCTACTAGCCAATGCCACCTGGCTACTACCCGGGGGAGGGCCTTCTCTGTGGCAGCTCCGGCCCTCTGGAACGAACTCCCCGCAGGGATTCGGATCCTCACCTCTCTCCAGGCCTTCCGAAAAGCCGTCAAAACCTGGCTTTGCCGGCAGGCCTGGGGTTGATGAGTTCCCTCCCCTCTCGACTTGTATGGTTGCGTGACTCTTGCTTATTTTAATTATCTGTATTCTGTTTTATGTTCCCCCTTTTCCCTTTTTGAATTGTTCGCCGCCCTGAGTCCTTCCCGGAGAAGGGCGGCATACAAATAATAAAATTCAATTCAATTCAATTCTTAGGGTCATCTGAATGGTGCAAATGGTTCCTGTAGTCTGCAATTTTTCTCTCTGGAAATCCGTTCCTACTCCCACACCATTCCAAGGGTGTTCATCCCAAATTGTATAGATAAAAGGTCTGTAGAGATTCTCCGTCATCCAGGTCATGGTTGTCCCAAAGGTGCTTTTTCAAGAGGCAACTGGACTTTCTTGGGTTTTTCCTTGAAGACGTTTCACTTCTCATCCAAGAAGCTTCTTCAGCTCTGACTGAATGGTGGGGAATGGAAGGATTTATACACCAGAGGGGGAAGGATATGACATCATCTATCTCCAGTTTACAACACAGTCCTTTCAGAAGTTCTAAGAAGGCTCCACACCTATTGCACCACTCAGGTGAACCTGAGGACACAGATAAACATCCAGGTGGCCTCAAGGACCCTCTAAAAGGATGCAAATGACCAGCTGTCTGCAATGAATAATAAATCCTTCCATTCCCCCACCATCTAGTCAGAGCTGAAGAAGCTTCTTTGGATGAGAGCCGAGGTGGCGCAGTGGTTAAATGCAGCACTGCAGGCTACTTCAGCTGACTGCTAGTTCGGCAGTTCGGCTGTTCAAATCCCACCGGCTCAGGGTTGACTCAGCCTTCCATCCTTCCGAGGTGGGTAAAATGAGGACCCGGATTGTTGTTGGGGGCAATATGCTGACTCTGTAAACCGCTTAGAGAGGGCTGAAAGCCCTATGAAGCGGTATATAAGTCTAACTGCTATTGCTATTGCTATGAGAAGCGAAATGTCTTCAAAAGAAAGGAAGAACCAGAAAGTCCAGTTGCCTCCTGACAAAAAGCACCTTTGGGACAACTGTGACCTGGATGACTGAGAATCTCTACAGACTTTTAGCTATACAATTTGGGATGAAGACCCTTGGAATGGTGGGGGAGAAGGAATGGATTCCCAGAGGGAAATAATTGCAGACTACAGGAACCAGGAGCACCACTCAGGTGACCTTAAGGACACAGATAAACCTCCAAGTGCTTCAAGGACCCTCTAAAAGGATGCAAATGACCAGCTGTCTGCAAGGCGTATAAATCCTTCCATTCCCCACCATTTGTATTTGTATTTGTATTTTATTATTTGTATTTTATTATTTGTATGCCGCCCTTCTCCGGGAGGACTCAGGGCGGCGAACAATTCAAGGGGAAAAAAAAGGGAACATAAAAGACAAAATACAAATAATAAAAGTAGACAACAGTCGCACAGCCATACATGTCGAGAGGGGAGGGAACTCATCACCCCCAGGCCTGCTGGCAAAGCCAGGTTTTGACGGCTTTTCGGAAGGCCTGGAGAGAGGTGAGGGTCCGAATCCCTGCGGGGAGTTCATTCCAGAGGGCCGGAGCTGCCACAGAGAAGGCCCTCCCCCGGGTAATAGCCAGGTGGCATTGGCTGGTGGACGGAACCCGGAGGAGGCCAACCCTGTGAGATCTAATGGGTCTGTGGGAGGTAATTGACAGCAGGCGGTCTCTCAAGTACCCAGGTCCAATAACATGAAGGGCTTTATAAGTGACGACTAGCGCCTTGAAGCGTATCCAGAGACTGATCGGTAACCAGTGCAGCTCGCGGAGGATAGGTGTAACGTGGGCGTAGCGAGGTGCATCCACAATCGCTCGCGCGGCTGCGTTCTGGACGAGTTGAAGTCTCCGAATACTCTTCAAGGGCTGCCCCATGTAGAGCGCCCTTGCGCTCCATGTAGAGCGCCCTTCTTCAGCTCTGACCATCCAGTCAGAGCTGAAGAAGCTTCTTGGATGAGAAGCGAAACGTCTTCAAAAGAAAAACCAGAAAGTCCAGTTGCTTCTTGGGGGGGGGGGGGAGGGGGCATCCTTGAGATTTCAGTGCCGTTGTAACTTTGAATGGTCACTCAACAAACAGTTGTGAGACGAGGACTATCCGTAGTGAGATCACACTCCCAGGGTTAAACCCAGAGCGGTTGCTTGGTGTTTCAGCTTCTAAAGCTGGGAGTGAGTCGGATTACAGCACCAGCCCTCAACTACTTCCCCACCTGCACGTTTTTGGCAAGCTTCTTCCTCTGTGTGCACAGTAGATGCTTTCTATCTTCCAGCTGCTGGACCTGCCAAAAAGAATGTTTTTTAAAATATATATATATCTGGCAGTGCCGCACTCTCTTTAGTTAATTACAGTAGAAGGAAAATGGGGGCCAGTGTTTTTAATTCTGCTCTCCCTACAGGAGCTAAAAGTGCCAGAGGGCCCATTGACTGTAAGGGTTGGGCTTGTTCGTTCCGCTGGGCTCTGCAGGGTGAATTTTCACGCAAGGGTTTCCATCTATTTTTACAGCGAAAACAATCCAAAGTTTTTTTTTGGGGGGGGGGGGGTTGTTTTGGCTCTTTGGAGCCTTCGTGTGTGTCAACTCCATAATGATAGCTGGCAAAAACCTGGGTAGGTTTTCTCGGCACGGTTTTTCAGAAGGGATTTGCCATTGCCTCCTTCCTCGGGCTAAGAGTGAACAACAGGCTGGCTTTGTGTTTAAGGCAGGACTAGAACTCACGGTCTCCTGGTTTCTAGCCTGGGGCCTTCACCCACTGGACCAAATGGGCCTTGTAGCTGTTGTGGCCCGCCAGTGGAGCTGGCAGCAGATTCGGACAGTGAGGAGGTTGGGGAGGAAGATGGGCCAGTGCTGGAGTCTGGGGAAGGCTCTGATGAGGGCTCTGTGTCGGAGGCAGAGAGGGGGCCAGAGCCGTATGCCAGTTATCAGCTGCCTTCGAAGTAAGAAATCAGTGAGGCAGATGAACAGCTGGAGCCTGTTCCCACTGTGCGCATGCGCAGAGTTGCCAGAGGAAGGGAATAGCTAAAGAACAGGGCCCGACTTGGGAGTAAGGCCACAGGTGGATGATGAATGGGCCCTCCCAGAGGGAATAAAAGAGGAGCGAAAGGGGAGTGGAGTTTGCAGGAGACAATTAGTTCACTTAATTGGTTTGTGACTCTCCGAGACTCCTTGCCAAGTTTTGCAGATATCGGCCTGGCAGCTCTCCAAGCCAGATAAGGTCTGTGACTGTAAATCCTCTCTTGAAAGACTTTGCTGGATGGGAATGAGCAGAATTCACAGCAAATTAATAAACAGCGTGGGTTTTTTTGCCAGGACAAAGAGTTTGCTTCATGCTCTTGGGAAGGTTGACTCAGCACAGATAAATATGTAATATGTTTTTTATGGTTTAATCCTATTTATGTATGAGCTTTGCAGAGATGCCCATCACAAGGCTCAACAAAGTCAAAACGATGTTTTGATTTGCATAGTCACAACCTCTGGCTTGGCTTTCCTGGGCATATACCTGACACATCTGTATGGCCTGCAGAAACACACACAAACTGCAAAAAAACACAGAAGTATTATCCAACCATCATTAGATTTTCATTAGACATAAGGAAGGGGAAAAAAATCATTTGGCTTGCCAGAATTGTTAGCATCTTGATGTACAAATAGGATCACCATATCTGGCTTGCAAAGACCTGGAACAAATGATAGAGGGCAGCAATGAGGTTCTTAAAAATCCTTTGCTACCATCAAGTGGTCGTTTCAGGTTTTGCAGCCCAAATACAGTATATACCTCATTTAATATTGGAGTATGCCTTATTTAATATTTCTTGCTTATTTTGACTTACAACTGGTTGTTTAGCAATCGTTCATAGTCCCCCCACCACATTTCTTATTTTATTATATAAATAAAATATAATAACCCAGCCTGAAGATGGCGAGTGAGACCTCGTTGAAATGTTGCGAAGGCAATCTCAATCTTACACGGGAAAAGACCCAAATACAACAAGACCAGCATATATATATATATATATATATATATATATATATATATATATATATATATATATATATATATATATATATACATATATATATATATATATATATACACACATATATATATATATATATATGTGTGTGTGTGTGTGTGTGTGTGTGTGTGTGTGCGTGCGCGCGTTGCATGCCCAACTATGGCTCAGCTGATAAAGGAGGAGAACCTTGTGGCTTAGTGGTTAAGACATCTGCCTAATATGTAATACAGCCCAGGTTTGAATCCCAGTAAGGGTACGGCTAGCTGATGAGAGCTAAATAGCTTGAAATAGATCTATACTAGTCTCCCTTTATTTATTTATCAGCACAAATACAACACACACACACACACACACACACACACACACACACACACATATATATATATATATATATATATATATACACTTAAAGTCACAACCCCTGGTATGCCCAAGTATGGGAGGAAGGTCACACTTCCACTCTCTGTCATTAGGCTCGTCACAAGAGACCATCCAGACAGAAACCCAATATTTTTTACTGTTGCCTTTTTTGTTACATTTGTTATATTTATGCTGATAAATATATATATATTATATATATATATATATATATATATATATATATATATATATATATATATATATATATATATAAAATACTTATTACATTCAACCAACACATATTTCTAATAGTAATACACATTTATATTAAGTTATCATCTATCATTATTTAATTTTTCTCTTGCAGCTGTTTTTATTTTATTATGTAAAAATGTATACGCTAATATTCCCCCTTTCTCTTATTTCTATCTCTCATTCTAACTTTTAATCATGTCCCCCTTTTATTAAAAGATGTTTTCTTTCTATCCTACCTTTTGATCATGTCACCTACCTAGAAAAGAAAGGAAAGAGAGAAAAAGAAAAGCAAATCAGAACAACAAGAAAGAAAAATCATCTATCCATCATCTCTTGCCCACTTTAATACTTCAATCATTCCTAGTTCTGAAGACCTACTTACCTGGGGGTAATTGCAGCCTGGATTTGAAGTTCTAACCCCTTTGTGGTCATGTGACTGCATTTCAGGATACATTTACAGATATTAAGCATTGGTTTTCTTAACAACTGGGCCTTCATTTAAAGACCACCACAAAAAAGAACATAAAATCAGGTCAGTCATGTGACCAACCCACTTTATGACTGTCATAAGTTACAACTGTGATGGGGAAGCTCCATTAGGGTTGCAACTCGAGGATATCTGTAATTTTGAAATAATTTCAGATGGTACAATCGTAACTCGGGTGTTCTGTCCCCCCTTCTTCGCTCGTTAACAGACGACAGGCAGACAAACTTAAAAGGAAAGAACTTTATCAGTCCTCGGCTCAGACTGGCTGCAAGCCCAAAAATAAACATAAATCAAGTCTCTGACCAGAAGATAACAGAATGCAAAACAAAACTCTTACGGCAAAACCAGGTGTCCAAAAAGAAAGCAAAGCACTTCTCCAAGTGCCTCTTTGAATCACGGTTACAGAAAGCAAATCACTTCTCCAAGTGTCTCTCACAAACAAACCACGACCGATGAACAATGAATGATGAACGTTGAACGAATGAACGTTGACTCCTGCCACCAGGGCGTGGCACCATCCATCCTTCTATCACCAGAAGATGCCACTAACGAGCCCCAGCTGCATTGTTAATCTTGCATCCCGACTCAACTCACAGCAAACTACTGCTGAGTCACAACACTCGGGTATGTCTTTTCAGATAGATGGGTAACTTACAATTACAGTAGTGGCCAAACTTGTGGAAACTTGTGTTCTACATGGGGCAGCCCTTGAAGAGCATTCGGAGACTTCAGCTTGTCCAGAATGCAGCCGCGCGAGCGATCGTGGGTGCACCTCGGTTCACCCACGTAACACCTATCCTCCGCGAGCTGCACTGGCTGCCTATTGGTCTCCGGATACACTTCAAGGCGCTAGTCGTCACTTATAAAGCCCTTCATGGTATTGGACCTGGGTACTTGAGAGACCGCCTGCTGCCAATCACTCCCACTAGACCGATCAGATCCCACAGATTAGGCCTCCTCCGAATTCCATCCGCCGGCCAGTGTCGAGTGGCGACTACCCGGAGGAGAGCCTTCTCTGTGGCTGCTCCGAACCTTTGGAACGAACTCCCCATGGAGATTCGAACCCTCACCACCCTCCAGGCCTTCCGCAAAGCGGTTAAAACCTGGCTGTTCCGACAGGCCTGGGGCTAAAGAGCTGTTGCCCCCGTCTCGAATGGTATGACTGTCGTGTGTTTTTTAAATTATGTATTGTTATGTTTCGTTTTTATTTTTTGTCTGTACCCCCTTTCCCTGATTTGAATTGTGAGCCACCCTGAGTCCCCTTCGGGGGAAAAGGGCGGCATATAAATATAATCAAATCAAACCAAATCAAACCTTTTGAGAAAAGTGTATTTTCTAAAACTAGCTATAAACACCACTTTTTGGGGGCAGTAGTACCATAAAATTATACATCAACGGAAAGATAATTTAATCAAGAATATAATGCAATAACTTTTTATGAATTATTTGCTATTAGAATAGCAGTTATAGAAAAGAAAAGTGAAACAAGATATATAAAATGTCAGGCCTGCAGTTATATCCCTTTTAAGATCTTTGGCTTGCCACATTCTCTCTTATTTCATTAGGCTGTTTCATTAGTGTAGTAGTTGGGAGGGGGGAATAGAAAGAAGTAGAAATGTGGAATGTACTGTTGTCATTCTTTTCTAGAAGCCAAGGTCATCTTTTGTCTATGCACCTTGGCACCTGACCGGAAGCAGCTGGGTGGAGATGCCAGCATGGAAGAAGAATATTGGACCATGTAATGGATTTTGGGGTGTGGGGACAAGATCATGAACTTTCAACTGGATGGGAATCCGATGTAACATCCAGAGTTGGGATTCCACAGCATGATGCCAACATGTCTGTCTTATTAAATTGGAACTTTAAGGATAGCTCTGCCTTGGACTCTGATTTAATTCTGCAGGATATTTGGAACGCTGACATAAAAATTATCACCATGGGAAAAAAATGAGATATACAATTTTTTTCCACCATGTCAGTTAATACTTAGTTGGGTAAACTTTAGCATGAATTATGGCCTTCCCATGGAGTGAACCAAGTATTTTAGTTCTGCAGCTGTTATAATGTGAAACTAAGATTGAATGATTGCTTCTATTGACTGAGTTTTATTGCTGGGTCCCTTTTGACTAGCAAGTTTCTTTAATTGACTCCATATATTTTCAATTGGGTTACAGTCTGGGATATTCCCAGACCATTCCAGCAGTGGAATATGATTATCTTGAAACTCCCCCCCCCCCCCCAAAAAAAAAAGTTGTGTTATTAACTATCAAACCTCAAAAATACACTTTTCCCAACAGGTTTCCACAATTGTGGCCACGACTGTAGTCGCTGTTGCAACACAGGAATTATGGCTTATTCCACTCTTTCTCAACCTTAGCTATTTTAAGATAGGTGGACTTCAACTCCCAGAATTTCCCAGCCAGCGGGGCTTGTAAATGGGCTGGCTGGGGAATTCTGGGAATTGAAGCCCACCCATCTTAACATGGCTGAGACTTTTTCCAAGACTGAAATAATGAAGTGTGATTCTTCCTGCTGTGGTAAGTTCATGTCCTCGTGGTGAACCTATCTGAGATGTCTATCTGACCCGTGGACAGCAGGATCCTGTTCTCGAGAAATACTAAACTAGCACAATGTTTTTAAGCTTAAGCAGAGACAAAACATTACATGCATTGGCTAGCCTGCCTATATTTTTGCCAGGCCTGTTGGAGAACTTGCATCTTTGAGTAGAATTTTTTTCTCTCTCTCTCTCTGCGTGGATGTTTTTCCCAATCTAATTTATTGGTTCCCCCACCCCACCCCATCTCTCATTAAGAAGCATGTCACAAAACTCTAGCATTTTGAGTTCTCCTGTATATTTGGCAGGACCAAATTGAGAATAGTTGATTACCAATTCGAAGTTCAACTCTGAAATAGAATAGAATCGAACAGAAGATAATAGAATAGAGTAGAGTGGAGTGGAGTGGAGTGGAGTGGAGTGGAGTGGAATGGAATAGAATAGAATAGAATAGAACAGAAGATAATAGAAGATAATAGAGTGGAGTGGAATGGAATGGAATAGAATAGAATAGAACAGAACAGAACAGAACAGAATATAATAGAGAGTAGAGTAGAGTAGAGTAGAGTAGAGTAGAGTAGAGTAGAGTAGAGTAGAGTAGAGTGGAGTGGCGTGGCGTGGCGTGGCATGGCATGGCATAGAAGAGAAGAGAAGATAATAGAGAGTAGAGTAGCGTGGAGTGGAGTGGAATGGAGTGGAGTGGAATGGGATGGAATGGAATGGAATGGAATAGAATAGAATTCTTTATTCGCAAATTGTGATTGGACACACAAGGAATTTGTCTTTGGTGCCTATGCTTTCAGTGTACCTAAGAGAATAAAATACATTCATCAAGAATAAAAAGATGCAACACTTAGTGCTAGTCATAGGTTACTAATAGGTTACTAATAAGCAATCAAATCGTACCAGGAAACAAATAAAAACAATATAAATTGAAAGATACAAGCAGCATGGTTATGTTCATAAGTGGGGAGAGATAGATACTAGGAAGGAAGAGAAGAAGAATAGTAATACAGTCTTAATAAATGATTGACAGTGTTGCGGGAATTAGTTGTTTAGCAGAGTGATGGTATTTGGGGAAAAACTGTTCTTGCGTCTAGTTGTCTTGGTGTGCAGTCGTTTGAGGGTAGAAGTTGAAATAATTTATGGCCAGGTTGTGAGGGGTCTGTAGATATTTTCACAGCCCTCTTTTTGACTCATGCAGTGTACAGGTCTTTAATGGAAGGCAGGTTGGTAGCAATTGTTTTTTCTGAAGTTCTAATTATCCATTGAAGTCTATGTTTATCTTGTTTGGTTGCAGAGCCAAACCAGACAGTTATGGAGGTGCAGATGACAGACTCAATCATTCCTCTGTAGAACAGAATCAGCAATTCCTTGGGCAGTTTGAGCTTTCTGAGTTGGCATAGAAAGAACATTCTTTATTGTGCTTTGTTGATGTTTCTTCCCTCTTGCCATTTCTAGGATGTGAGAAAGAGGAGCAAAGTGTTCATCAGCTTTGCAGAGCAGTATCTCCATCAGGTTCCATCCTCCACCTGAGAAAGCTGAGAAAACAGCAACTCCATTGGGCCATACAGAAAAGGAGGAGGAGGAGGAGGTGAGGGGAGGAGGAGGAGGAGGAGGAGGAGGAGAAGGAGAAGAAGAAGAAGAAGAAGAAGAAGAAGAAGAAGAAGAAGAAGAAGAAGAAGAAGAAGAAGAAGAAGAAGAAGAAATGGAGGAGGAGGAAAGAGAAGGAATAGTTTCTCCAAGGAAGGAGGAGGAGGAGGAGGAGGAGGAGGAGGAGGAGGAGGAGGAGGAGGAGGAGGAGGAGGAGGAGGAGGAGGAGGAGGAGGAGGAGGAATGGATCTCTCTGGTCATTCTTTTGGGAGGTCTTGGAAGAAATGTACTTCTGGCTTCAGTTCCAAGTGGGGAGAAAGACCCTGGAAACATGGTGGCTGCTTGGAAAGATGGTTTTAATGGTGGACAGGATCCCGTGCCTTGAAGATGTTGGGGGAAGGGGAAAAAAGGGGAGAGATGCTGAGAGAGCCTCAGTTTTATGCCCTCTCTGGGCTTTTGAATTTAAGCCTGTATTCTGATTGGTTGTCAGACTCCCATGGGGCCATGCAGGGGCAACTCTGTAGGCTGCCCTGAGCCCCAAGCTTGGTTGAGCCTTGCTGGGTGCTGTCATTTTCCCAGGGGCCATGTGGTGCGATGGGTGGAGGGCTTTGGGGAATCCCTACCAGGGGTGGGTTCCGGCTGGTATGGCCTGGTATGGGTGTACCAGTAGTCGCTGGGAGCAGCTGACTGCATATTGGTATGGTGGGTCCTTTGGCCCACCTGCCCGCCCACATTCCATACCGGTTTTTAAAGCAAATGGCCAATTGCGCATGCATGCACATCGTGCGCTGCCTGCGCGAGCTCCGACAAGCAGCTGGGTGTCACAGGGGCGGTGGAGTGCGCATGCATACATGTGGCCACGTGAGCACCGTACCGGTAGCGACAGGGAGAGGAACCCACCACTGATCCTTACTATGGCTCTGCCTGGAGGAGGTAGATCTTTGTTCTGCAGAATAGTCTGGCTCAGGCCTTAATGGCCCATTGACAGAGGTGGGGAAGGGCTGAGTTTCTGCCTCCCTTTTAGGGGGAAATATTCTGCCCTTTTAATATTTCCTAAAATAACTCATTTTCCTAGGAGAGGGTTGGGTGCTAGCTTCCTACAGAGGAAGAGAGCCGAGGTGGCGCAGTGGTTAAATGCAGCACTGCAGGCTACTTCAGCTGACTGCAGTTCTGCAGTTCGGCTGTTCAAATCTCACCAGCTCAGGGTTGACTCAGCCTTCCATCCTTCCGAGGTGGGTGAAATGAGGACCCAGACTGTGGGGGTGATATGCTGACTCTGTAAACCGCTTAGAGAGGGCTGAAAGCCCTATGAAGCGGTATATAAGTCTAACTGCTATTGCTATTTAAATTATGTGATGGGGTGGGGGGGAAGGCTCTTTTGCATCTGCTTTGAATCAGAATAGAGCTGGATGGGACCTTGGAGGTCTTCTAGTCCAACCCCCTCCTCCAGCAAGAAATACTACACCATTTCACACGAGTGACTGTCCCGCCTCTTCTTCAAAAAGCTTCCAGGGATGGAGCACTCACAACTTTTGGAGGCAACTTCTGCTCCACCGGTTAATTGTCCTCACCGTTACGAAGTTTCTCCTCGATTCCAGGCTGCTTCTGTCCTTGGTTAGTTTCCATCCATCGTTTCTGGGCTTGCCTTCTGGCGCTTTGAGAAATAAATTGACCCCTTCTTTTTTTTTTCCTGGCGGCTCCTCAAATACCGGAAAACTGCTATCGTGTCACCTCTAGCCCTTCTTTTCTCTAGGCTACCCAAACCCAAATCCTGCAACCCTTTCTTCATATGTTTTAGTCTCCAGGCTGTTAGTTGTCCTTCTCGGTCCTTTTTCCAAAGTCTCGGCTTCTTTCATTAAAAAGAAACTTTTTCAAAAGCAGCTTTAAGGACCCAGACTGATGGGGGCAATAGGCTGACTCTGTAAACCGCTTAGAGGGGGCTGTAAAAGGACTATGAAGCGATATATAAGTGCTGTGGCTACTTCATAATCGGTAGGGCTCAGCCCAATATCTCTTAAATGAGAAGTTCCAAAGCATGCTTCCCCCGATGAAAGAAATGTCCTTCTGGGTTCGGCTCCAAGTGCGGAAAAAGACACTGGAGACATGGAGGCTGCTTGGAAAGATGGTTTTAATGGTGGACAGGACCACATGGCTTGAGCTCCTGAACAGAAAAGGTGATCACATGCTTCAATGTTGGGTGGAGAAGAAGAGAAGGGCTGAGGGAGGAGCTTGCTGGGCTTTTTATAACCTGTTCAGTCCCACCTCTCTGTTTCCTGTTCCTGTGTAAGAAATGTATTCTGATTGGTTGTCAGACTCCCATGGTGCCATGCAGGGGGCTACTCTCTAGGCTGCATTTTGAATCTAGGTTTGGTTGAGTTCCCAGATGCCATGTGATGAGTTGGGTAAAGTTCCTTAATCCCATCCCCCTGGATCTGAATTGGAGAAGCCTTTATTATGTAAAGTGGACTAGCTTGGCCTTCTTAATGGCCCATTGACAAAGTGGGGATGGGCAGGAAGCTACAGGCAGCTATTCTGTCTTTTAAAACATGTTTCTTTCTTTTCACACCAAGAGAAATATTCTGCCTTTTCAATATTTCCTAGGATATTTCATTAAGTGGAAGAGGGCTGGGTGATATCTTCCTATGCCCCCACAGTTCTTTCTCTTGAACTTGGTTATATATCGTTCCTCTGCCTTGTAGGACAAGAAACATAAAAAATTCTGCCTTGTTTTACTAGGCTAAGAATTTGAGTAATAGGACCACCTAACGTGTGTGTGTTTGGGGGAGGGGATAAACTTTCATGGGTGATTCCTGAGCCAAGATTCCCCTCTAGTGGCCATTAAATCAAATAGCATTTTGGGAGAAATAGCAGTGCCAAATCCTAGAACAGGGGCAGTGGTGGGTTTCAAATTTTTTCCGAACCTACTCTGTGGGTGTGGCCTCCTTTGTGGGAGTGGCTTGCTGGCCATGTGCTCTCTCTCTCTCTCTCTCTCTCTCTCTCTCTCTCTTTCCTTCCTTTTGTCTCTCTGTCCCCTTTTCCTTTTTTTCTTTCATCTCTCTCTCACTTTTTCTTTCTTTTTTTTCTTTCTTTATTTCTTCCTTTCTTTCTCTTTCTCTCTCTGTGTGAGTCTGTGTGTGTGGGGGGGGGTTTTCAAAAATTTTTGGAACCTCTTCTGTAGGTGTGGCCTGCTTTCCGGGTCCACTGGTGGAACCTCTTCTAACTGGTTCGGTAGATTTGAGAAACTGGTTCTACCGAACTGGTGCGAACTGGTAGGAACCCACCTCTGATGGGAGTCCACTGTTAATTGTTTTCTAGGATTCAGTTGATGTCCATATAAAATGTGATTATCTGCAGAGTGGGGCTCTTAACAGGGTTCCACCACAAATCCGCGAAGCCCTTATCCGCGGAGACATAAGCGCGAAGGGCAAATCCGCGCCTTCTGAAGCACTCAGCATCCTAAACCTAACCCTAAACCTAACCCTAAACCGAACCCTAAACCGAACCCTAAACCTAACCCTAAAGCAAACCCTAAACCTAACCCTAAAGCAAACCCCTAAACCTAATCCTAACCCTTACCTTAATTTAAATCCGCTTTCTGCCGCCGCGCTGTTTTAAAGCGCCCTTCTGTCACCGCGCTGTTGTCGCGGTGGTGATGACGTGCGGTGATGACGTCGCAGCTTTAGCGACGCGATTTTATCACCTCTATTTTGACGAGCGCGGTTTTGTTGTGCCACGTCTTAACAGAACCAGGATTCAGGTATTACAGCGCCCCCCCCCCCCAAAAAAAAACATTACCTGCAAATACATTCATTAATTCAGAAAATTTTAAAGGGTAAAGTACAACTAAAACCAGATATTTTTCCTTTTGGGATTGATGGAAGCAACTAGAGAAGAGTCATGGAATTTTGTTTATATATATGACAACTGCAGCAAGACTATTCTATGCTCAAATCTGGAAAGGTTTGACTCCCCACAAAGGAGGGATAGATGGTGAAGAGAATGGAGTTTGCCCAGCTGGCCCAATTAACTTACTTCATCAGAGAAAAGACAATATTGACATTGATGGTTAACTGGAAACCCCTTTTGGGCTTTGTGCATAAAACTGGGTGGGTGGGTGGGGGATGCACTTATGATTGTGGTTTTGAAGCTTCAAACAGTTCTCTGTTTTTGCAATCATAGAGTAAGAGATAATTTTGTAACCATGCT
Source organism: Thamnophis elegans (assembly GCF_009769535.1). Taxonomy (NCBI): domain Eukaryota; kingdom Metazoa; phylum Chordata; class Lepidosauria; order Squamata; family Natricidae; genus Thamnophis; species Thamnophis elegans. The sequence continues at coordinate 75,717,715 of NC_045547.1, forward strand.
TCTATTTGCTGCAGAGGGAATTGGGAGCTTCTTTGTATTTCTATGAATTCTTTCTCTTTTGTTTTTGTTCCTTGCTTCTCATCTTTCTTTGCGGTCTCCTTTTTGTCTCAGTTTATGATCTTTTTGAAATTTTGAATAAGAGAGAGAGAGAGAGAGAGAGAGAGAGAGAGAGAGAGATATGACATCAACAAGTATAACTGGCCCAGCTGGCAAAAAAAGAAAAGAAAAGCTCAGGAATATTTTGTGTGGAAATATGCAGAAGAGGCTTTCATCCTGCAGTGGATAGACAATAGCTAGAGATAGATAGGTAGATAGATGGATGAATGGATGGATGGATGGATGGGTGGATGGATGGATGGAAGGAAGGAAGGAAGGAAGGAAGGATGGATGGATAGATAGATAGATAGAGAGAGAGAGAGAGAGAGTGAGTGAAAGTATAAGAGAGATAGTGAGAGAGAGACAAGAGGTAGAGAGAGGTAGAGATGATAGTGATAGATAGATAGATAAATATAGATAGATAGACAGACAGACAGACAGACATACGTAAATAAAGAGAGAGATGAGAGGGAGAGGGAGAGAGAGATAAGTGAAATAGAGATAGAGATGGAGGGAGGGAGAAAAAGAAATGAGATAGATAGATAGATAGATAGATGATAGATAGATAGATAGATAGATAGATAGATAGATAGATAGATAGATAGATAGATGATAGACAGAGATAGGTAGATGATAGATAGATAGATATAGATAGATATAGATAGATAGATAGATAGATAGATAGATAGATAGATAGATAGATAGATAGATGATAGATAGATAGAGAAATGAAATAGAGATAGAGATGGAGGGAGGAAGAGAGAAAGAGAGAGAGAGAAAGAAATGAGATAGAGAGACAGACAGACATGGAGATGGAGATGGAGGGAGGGAGGGAGGGAGGGAGGGGGAGAGAGAAATTATCCATGTTTCTAGCTTGCATATATAAAAAGAGTTTATCCATATGTCTGGCTTGCCATGGTTCCTATGAAACGATTGTTCTGAAATTGTTAAGTTCCTTCCTGAGATCTGTATCGCTCTCGGTCACAGCCTCCCTTCTTTTCTTCACAATTTCCATAATCTCTCTTGACATCCAGTGGGTTTTCATCTGTTTCATGGTGTTTGGCAGCCTCTTTTCACATTCTTCCTTAACAACTTACTTGATGTCATTCCAGAGTTCCTCTGATTCCCTGTCCATGAGGCTGAGGACTTCAAAGGGATCCCGGATGCTGTGTTTGAAAATGGTGGCTTTAAGCTTAAGATCTTATCATGGAAACAGACTGGCCCACATCTCTCTGATGCCACAGCTGAGCTTCTCCACTTCTCCTCCCCAAAGAAGAAGGAATCAACCTATTTCCCAAAGCACCGGAGGGCAGGACAAGGAACAATGGATGGAAACCAACCAAGGAAAAAAGCAACTTGGAATAAAGGAGAAACTTCCTAAGAGTGAAGACAATTAACCCGTGGAACAGCTTGGCCTCCAGAAGTTGTGGGTACTCCATTGCTGGAGGTGTTTAAGAAGAGATTGGACAGCCATAGTCTACTGTTTGAGCAGGGGGTTGGACTAGAAGACCTCCAAGGTCCCTTCCAGCTCTATTCTGAATTTATTTATTTATTTATTGTAATAATGCAATCAATTCAATTTCTGGGGATGCCCATGGACATAGGTGTCCTTTTGGTTGCTTGAAGACTATTAGCAATGAAGAAATTATTGGATAGGTAGAAAGTGATTACTTGGTCTTCTCCGTCAACTCTATTTTTTAAAGGAGATAATTAATTACATTTTGCTCCATTCCACTCAACTCCATTCCAGTCAACGCCACTCCGTTCCATTCTGTTCCATTCCTTTCTATTCTGTTCCATTCCACTCCATTCCACTCCACTCTGTTCCATTCCATTCAATTCCACTCCACTCTGTTCCATTCCACTCCATTCTATTTTGTTCCACTCCACTCCATTCCGTTCCACTCCACTCCATTCCACTCCACTCCATTCCATTCCGTTCCGTTCCATTCCTTTCTATTCTGTTCTACTCCACTCCATTCCACTCCACTCTGTTCCATTCCATTCCACTCCACTCCACCCAATTCCACCCTCTTCCATTCCATTCCGCTCCACTCCACTCTGTTCCATTCCACTCCATTCCACTTTGCTCCATTCCCTTCCATTCTATTCCACTCCACTCCACCCCACCCTACTCATTCTTCCAATAACTACTAGGTACCCCACCACCAGAGGTGAGTTCCTACCAGTTTGCACCTATTCGGTAGAACCGGTTCGTCAAATCTACCGAACCGGTTAGAGGAGGTTCCACCAGTGGACCCGGAAAGCAAGCCACACCTACAGAAGAGGTTCCAAACTTTTTGAAACCCATCACTGCCCACCATGCCCCTCCCAGGAGTCTCCATGCAGCCCATTTTGGATGTGAGGTAAGTGCAGGGCCCACGTAGAGGCTCAGGGAGGGGGGAAATCAGTCCTCCCAGAAGGCCTCCAGAGCCTGGGGAAGGTGAAAATGCCCCCCCCACCATGGTGCAGGAAGCCAACTAGGCCACACCCACCATGGTCACGCCCACCCAGCAACCGAGCAGAGAACCTGTTGCCGAAATTTTTGAAGCCCACCCCTGGGTGTCATGTCATCCCCATTTGGGACCTTCTGACCCGCCCAATCATTGAGGAAACCAGAGTTACTTCACAACCCTGTCACTAACCTAACAACTGCAGTGATTCCCTTAACAACGATGGCAAGGAAGGTCGCAAACTGAGGCAAAACTCCCCTAACAACTGGCCTCACTTAGCAACAGAAATGTATGTGTGTGGGTCCATTGTGGTCGTAACTCAAGGACTAAACTTACTGGCTTTTCTCTCCCCACTGTGTAGCAGTGCCCAAGGCTAATTCAACCTCTTCTCCTGCATCGGAGAAAAAGAGAAACGGAGTTGAACGCCCACCTCGTTTACAAAAACTTCCTGAATTTCAAAAAAACCACTTTCAAGGGCCTAGGAGTCCTCATCTCAAACGATCTAAGCCCTCGAGGTCACTGTAACAGCGTTGCCCAAAAGGCATGAAGAGTTGTTAACCTAATTTTGTGAAGCTGCTTCTCCGGTAACATCGCTTTGCTGTCTAGGGCATACAAAACCTTTGCCAGACCAATTCTCGAATACAGCTCATCTGCCTGGAATCCACGCAGTATACCGGACATTAATACAATCGAGTGGATCCAGAAGTATTTCCTCCGCTCATCTGCTTGCAATGAATCCCTTATGCCACCAGGCTCGAAATGTTGGGCTTGGACAACCTGGAACTATGCTGCCTATGGTGTGATCTAAGCACAGTAGACAAAATTTTCTGCTACAATGTCCTACCTGTCAACAACTACTTCAGCTTCAACCTCAATAATACTCGGGCAAACAATCGATACAAACTCAAGGTAAACCACTCAAAACTCGATTGCAGAAAATATGACTTCAGCAACAGAGTGGTCAACGCCTGGAATAGATAGATAGATAGATAGATAGATAGATAGATAGATAGATAGATAGATAGATAGATGGATGGATGGATGGATGGATGGATGGATGGATGGATGGATGGATGGATGGATGGTAGATAGATAGATGATAGATAGATAGATAGATAGATAGATGATAGATAGATGATAGATAGATAGATAGATAGATAGATAGATAGATAGATAGATAGATAGATAGATAGATAGATGATAGATAGATGATAGATAGATAGATAGATAGATAGATAGATAGATAGATAGATAGATGATAGATGGATGGATGGATGGATGGATGGATGGATGGATGGATGGATGGATGATAGATAGATAGATACTACTCCATTGTTACATCCTCAACCCACCCACCCCTTCAACCTCAAACTGTCTACTGGGGACCTCACCCCATTCCTAAGAGATCTGTAAAGGGGGCTTGCATAAGCCCACCAGGGTGCCTTCCATCCCTGTCCTACTGTCCCCATTTATTTGTACTCATTTCCTTTGTTCATGTCCATGTTTATATTTATGCCTGCTATCTTGTACATGTTTTACAAACTAAAAACACAACTACAAATACTTGTCTGCTCTCAGCTTCCTTTACCCAAAGAGAGCCCTTTTGAATTTGGAGGAGAAAAGAGCACTCTCACTTCTTCTTCCGTATCTTTCATTTATTTTTGCTTCAAAACAGTCCTGCCTTCAGGAAATCAATCATACGGCCAATATTTTAACGTGAAAAATGAAAAAGGGGGGCAGCCTACACCTTCTTCACGACAGAATTTGGAGCAAGAAATCAGAGGGCTTAACTTTACATACTGCAGTTATGTGCTATGCTAAACAGTCGGTGCCTCTCAGTTTATGCCTCCGACAAATTATCTTCTAATGTCTTCTCTTATTTCGAATGTGCATATGTTAATGAAGTCATTTAGAAAAGAATGCATTTGTAATGCCAGCCGTGGGTGGCTGGCATGATGAAGACGTACTTTAGCTATTTGATATTCATCTGACAACTGTGGAAAATACCCAGTGGCTGGCATTCTTTAATCCTGTCATCCTAGTTTGGTCATCCGTTTTAATAGAATGTTATTAAAATGTTTTAATAGCAATGTTTAAATGTTTAAAGCAAAGGTAAAAACAAATGTAAAGAAAAGAAAAAGAAATCAAGGAAGAAAGGAAGGAGGGAGGGAGGAAAGAAAGAGAGAGAAAGAAAGAAAGGTAAAAGAAAGAAAAATAGAAAGAAACTAATGTAAAGGAAAGAAAAATAAATCAAAGAGAGAGGGAGGGAGGAAAGAAGGAAGGAATGAGGGAGGAAGGAAAGAAAGAAAAAGAAAGGTAAAAGAAAGAAAAATAAATAAGAGAAAGGGAGGGGGAAGGAGGGAGGGAATGAAGGAAGAAAAGTAGAAAGAAACTAATGTAAAGGAAAGAAAAATAATCAAAGAGAGGGGAAGGGGGGAGGGAAGGGAGGAAAGGAGGGAGGAAGGAAGGAAAGAAAGAAAGAGAAAGAAAAATAATAAGAGGAAGGGAGGGGGAGGGGAAGGAGGGGAGAGAAGGAAGGAAGAAAATAGAAAGAAACATGTAAAGGAAAGAAAAATAAATCAGAGAGGAAGGGAGGGAGGGAGGGAGGGAGGGAGGGAGGGAGGAAGGAGGCAGGGAGGGAGGGAGGGGAAGGAAGAGTTATGATTAGGGTTTTAAAAGCAAATGTAAAAACTAATGTAAAAGAAAGAAAAATAAATCAAGAAGGAAGGAAGGAAGGAGGGAGGGAGGAAAGAAAGAGAGAGAAAGAAAGGTAAAAGAAAGAAAAATAGAAAGAAACGAATGTAAAGGAAAGAAAAATAAATCAGAGAGAGAGGAAGGGAGGGAGGGAGGAAAGAAGGAAGGAGGGGGAGGAAGGAAAGAAAGAAAGAGAAAGAAAGGTAAAAGAAAGAAAAATAGAAAGAAACTAATGTAAAAGAAAGAAAAATAAATCAGAGAGGAAGGGAGGGAGGGAGGAAGGAAGGAGGCAGGGAGGGAGGGGAAGGAAGAGTTAGGATTAGGGTTTTAAAAGCAAATGTAAAAACTAATGTAAAAGAAAGAAAAATAAATCAAGAAGGAAGGAAGGAGGGAGGGAGGGAGGAAAGAAAGAAAGAAAGAAAGGTAAAAGAAAGAAAAATAGAAAGAAACTAATGTAAAGGAAAGAAAAATAAATCAGAGAGAGAGGAAGGGAGGGAGGGAGGAAAGAAGGAAGGAGGGGGGAAGAAGGAAGGAAAGAAAGAAAGAGAAAGAAAGATAAAAGAAAGAAAAATAAATAAGAGGAAGGGAGGGAGGGGGAAGGAGGGAGGGAAGAAAGAAAGAAAAATAGAAAGAAACTCATGTAAAGGAAAGAAAAATAAATCAAAGAGAGGAAGGGAGGGAGGGAGGAAGGAAAGAAGGAAGGAAGGAGGCAGGGTGCGAGGGGAGGGAAGAGTTAGGATTATGGTTTTAAAAGCAAATATAAAAACTAACATAAAGGAAAGAAAATTAAATCAAGAAGGAAGGAAGGAGGGAGAAAAGGAAGGAAGAAAGAAGAGAAAGAAGAAAAATAGAGGCAAAGAAGTGACTTCCGATCTTCTTTAAAGCAGTTATAATTACAATTCTAAATTTATCTCTTGCTTTGAAGTTACATCATGACTCCCTTATTACTATAATTATCCTATCTAATTATCAAAACCCTAAGTCCTGTCTTCATTATCTTTTCTTCTGTGTTAAGCAAAATGTTTATAAGGGACCTCCTGTCAGCGGTAAATGTAGACGTTGACTTTTCTTTAACCAAAGAAGTAAATTTAGTAAGTAAAACATTTCTTGGCAACCACAGGTTTTAAGCAAGGCGGGTACAAGATGATAACCATCGTTATCAATTACGTACAACCCCTTTAATATTATCAGTACTATTTATCAGGGTATACACGTGTGTCTTCCTTCCAGTCATTTGCAGACAATGTCCTCAAATTTGTGTTTGAAGTAAGCGCTCCAAAGTTCAGGTGGAATTGGTGCAATGGTGGGATTCAGCTAGTTCGCACCTATTCAGGAGAACCAGTTCTTAACTTTCTAAGCAGTTGGGAGAACCAGTTGTTGGAAGAAATCTTCTTTTGGTTTTTTTCCCACTTTACAGGGCTAATCCTGTAAGGAAGGCAGGAAGGAAACATTCTGGTGTTGTTTCTAGCCTAATTTTTATTGCCCTGCTTACAGAAACTGCCTCTCCGGTTAACCCTTGCTACATTGTAACTGCTAGGATGAAGCGCCCATCGACCTGAGTGATGTTGAGTTGGCCACGCCCACACGGTCACATGATCACTAAGCCCTGCCTACCCACCTGGTCATTAGGACAGAGACCCGGTTGTTAAATTATTTGAATCCCACCACTGAATTGGTGCACAAGTAGACTTCTGCCAGTTCGCCCAGATTCAAGCCAACCGGTAGTGGCAGCAGTATCAGGCTCCGCCCACCTGCCGGGACGTCATCACAGATGCTCTGCGCATGCGCACGCTCCCTGTCCCAAACCGGTAGTGAAGATTAGAGCACTTCAAAGCCGAATTGGTGCATCTATTTCCCCCGCCCTTTTATTTCTCTCAGGTTTTAGGAGACTAATTCTCAGAAATTCTATGTCATTATTTTGTAATCACGGCCATTTTAATTCTTGTCCCTGGCTTTTATGGGAATCTTGTTTGTTCCGCTTTTAATACTTTCAGCATTTATTCTTCACTGCCTCAACCATGACAAATGATTTATCCTTCTTAATTTGTCTGAGTAACCTCACCAGTTCTTTGCTTTTGCGTCTGCATTCATGGTTAGACTTATGTTTAAGTTTACTTTGTGGTCATTGCACCTCGTACCATGAAATTAAATGCCACCTTCAGTGTAGGGGCGGCTTCTGGCTTCTTTTATTGCCGGTTTGCTCAGGGATGTGCTTTGTGTGTGTGTGCACGCTTGATGCGTGCTATGCACACATGCACCGTAGCAGTGGAAAAAATTGTTTCTGCGCAAAACAAGATGATCAATAGAACCAGTACCGGGGCGTGGCCAGCCGCGTTACTACTTACTCAGCCGAACCAATCCCAATTGGTAGGAACCCACATCTGCTTCAGTGCACATCATGACTATAAAAATAAAAACACAGACACACCTCCTTCGCATTCTGTACAATTGAATTGGAAACTCCTGATATTGCATTAATATTGCACTATCCCGCAGAATCCAATGCAGTTACTGCTCTGCGGTAGAAGCTGTTTTTTAGCCTGTCTGGGTTTTCATTGCCCTGTACCGTCTGCCTTATGGTAATAGTTCAAAAAAAGGGGGTGGCCAGGATGAGATGGATCTTTAAGAATGTTTTGAACTTTCTTAAGGCAGCGGGAGCTATGAAGCTCTTCCAAAGAGGGCAGAGGGCAACCCAAGATCCTCTGGGCAATGACGTTGACCCTCTGGAGCGCTGTCCTATCTGCCACTGTGCAATTGGCAAACCATACACAGGTGCAGTAAGTTAAAATACTCTCTATGGTGCAGCGGTAGAAGGACAACAGCAGTTTTCCATTCAGTTGTTCTTTCCTGAGAAGGCTCAGGTAGTATCATCTCTGCTGGGCCCTTTTGATCAGTGCTGCAATGTGAGTGCCCCAGGCCAGGTCCTCTTTACATTTCTCACATAATAGTTGCAACAATGTTGTGATTATGTGACCAAAATTCAGACCCTTAGAAACTGACTCATATCCCTGGGTCTACAAATTTTGGGGAATTATTGCCCTCCGAGATAAAATGTGTTGATTTTACACATTTTGATTATTAGATGTATTTGAAAACAGGTTGCTGGTTGGTTAAAGTTTTCAAGATATACCACAATAAAGTTGTATACACAGGTGAGTATACAGTATTTGCCTACAAGGGAAGGAGGTGGCTAATGATCATGATGCCTCCAAACTTCTTGTAGTTCTTCCCAAGAGCATGAAACAAACTCCTTGTCCCAGCAAAAAAAAACCTTTTATTAATTGACTGTGAATTCTTCTCATTCCCATCCAGCAAAGTCTTTCAAGGGAGGATTTACAGTCACAGACCTTCTCTGGCTTGGAGAGTTGCCAGGCCAATATCTGCAGAACTTGGCAAGGAATCTTGGAGAGTCACAAACCAATTAAGCGAACTAATTGTCTCCTGCAAACTCCACTCCCCTTTTGCTCCTTTTTTATTTCCTCTGGGAGGGGCCATTCATTGTCCACCTGTGGCCTTACTCCCAAGTCAACCCCTGTTCTTTAGTTGTTCCCTTTGTCTGGCAGCTTGTCTTGTCATGCGCACACTGGGAATAGGCTCCAGTTGTTCATCTGACTCTGAAGTCAGCTGATATCTAGCATATGGCTCTGGCCCCCTCTCTGTCTCTGACACAGATCCCCCATCAGAGCCTTCCCCAGACTCCAGGACTGGCCCATGACTGGCCCACCTTAAACTACTCAATCCAGTTTGCAAGGCTGGCTGTAGATTGTGGGACAAGTATTGCTGTACTGCCAATGAGTCATTGGCTCTTATTAAGGTTCCAGAATTGCTCATTGACTTGCAGTTCCACTAGTGATGTTTTCTGTTGCGTAGGACGGAAATATAATATACTGCTTCTGGCCTTATGGCTTGCAACATTGGTCGGAAGTCAATTATAGAGTCTCTGTCAGGGTTCCAAGTACTGTATTTTTCAGAGTATAAGACGCACCTTTTCCCCGCAAAAAAAGAGGCTGAAAATCTGGGTGCATCTTATACACTGGATACAGCATTTTTGGCCTCCTGAAACCCCACCCCCTTCACCAAAATGGCCATGCAGAGCCTTTAGGAGGCTTTCAGAGTGCTTCTGGGGGCTGGGAAGGGCAAAATGAGCAAAAAATGGGCCGTTTTTTGCTCAATTTTGTCCCCACCCTCAGCCCCCAGGAGCACTCTATAAGCCTCCTAAAAGCTATCAATGTCCCTTTTTGGACAAAATGGGCCCGTTTTTGAAAAAATATACCATTTTTGCTCATTTTTGGCCCATCCCAACCCCCAGGAGCACTCTGCAAGCCTCCTAAAGGCTATTCATGCCCTTTTTTGAAAAAAAAAATCCAGGCCTCTTTATGAGAAAAGCAGGCCATTTTTGGGAGGTCTGCAGAGTGCAAAACTTTTTTTTAAAAATTGCCTCTTCAAAACCTTGGTACATCTTATACTCTGAAAAATATGGTAACAGCCCTAATGAAAGACGGCTCCTAACCCTTGAAGCTCATGAAAAGACTCCGTCTCGGTCCCGTGAAGACTCCACAGAGAGAGCCCCACTGAAAAAGGAGGGCTAAACTCAGCGGTGGGATTGAGGGTTTTTAGCAACCGGTTCTCTTCCCGGTTGCTGGGTGGGCGTGGCCATGGAGGGCATGGCTTACTCGGCCTCCTATAGCAATAGCAATAGCAGTTAGACTTATATACCGCTTCATAGGGCTTTCAGCCCTCTCTAAGCGGTTTACAGAGTCAGCATATCGCCCCCACAGACTGGGTCCTCATTTCACCCACCTCGGAAGGATGGAAGGCTGAGTCAACCTTGAGCCAGTGAGATTAGAACCGCTGAACTGAAGATAACAGTCAGCTGAAGTGGCCTGCAGTACTGCACCCTAACCACTGTGCCACCTCGGCTCCTCTACCATGGTGGTGAGGGGGTTGCCCTTCCCAGGATCCAGAAGCTTTCATCAGGCCTCCAGGAGGCTGAAAACAACCCGGGTCCGGAGAGGCCCTTTGGAGGCCAGAAACAGGCCTGTTTCCCAACTTCTAGAACTTTCGGGAGGCCCATTTTCCACCCTTCCCAGGATCCAGAAACTTTCCAGAAACTTCCAGAAACTTCCAGAACTTCCAGGTGGTCCATTTTTTCGCCCTCCCCATACTCCAGTGACTTTTGAGGGCCTCCCTCAGGCTCCGGAGTCTCTCTGCGGGCCAGAAAACAGGGCCACTTCAGGACTTCTGGATCTTCCAGAAGCCCCATTTTTCACCCTCTCAGAGCCTGTGCTGGGACCCTGCATTTACCTGGCATGATGAACATGGAGACCCCTGGGAGGAGAGGGGAGGGTGGGCCCCAATACGGGCTGTGAATGAACACAATTCACAGCCGTTGAAATAAAAAGAGGGGTTTTGGGGATAAGTGTGTGGTTTTTATTCTCTCTGGAAGCCTAGGCCCCAAAAGAAGCCTAGCCATGTCTAATGCTCAGCCCCAAGATATTGTAACTCCTCGACTTATGAACCACAATTGTGCCCAGAATTTCTGTTGTTAAGTGAGATATTTGTCAAGTGAGTTTTGCCCCATGTTGCGACCCCTCTTGCCATAGTCATTCAGTGACTCACTGCGGTTGTTAAGTTAGTAATCTGGTTGTTAAGTGAATCTGGCTTCCCCATTGACTTTGCTGGTCAGAGGGTCGCAAAAGGGGACCCCCCTGACCCCCGGGGCACTGCAACCGTCATAAATACGAGTCAGTTGGCCAGCATCTGGATTTTGATCAGGGGCCCATGGGGACGCTGCAAAGATTGCGACTGTGAAGAACTGTCACGAGTCACATTTTTCAGTGCCGTTGTAACAAGACCGGATTACTGCAACGCGCTCTACATGGGGCTGCCCCTGAAGAGTGTTCGAAGACTACAGTTGGTCCAGAATGAAGCCGCGCGAGCGATATGGGGTGTATCTAGATACAACCATATTACACCTATCCTACGCAAGCTGCACTGGCTTCCTATTGGTCTCCGGACGCGCTTCAAGGTGCTAGTCGTTACTTTTTTACTTTTACTTCATGGTTTAGAACCTGGCTACCTGAGAGACCGCCTCCTGCCACTTACCTCCCAACGACCAACAAGATCGCACAGGTTGGGCCTCCTCCGGGTGCCGTCAGCTGGACAATGCCGGCTGGCGACTCCCTGGGGGAGGGCCTTCTTTGTTGCTGCGCCAGCCCTGTGGAACGATCTACCTGCAGAGATCCGGACCCTTACCACTCTCCCGGCCTTCCGTAAAGCCGTCAAGACCTGGCTGTTCCGGCAGGCCTGGGGCTGTTGATTGATATCCAGCCTCGTTTAGATGGAATGGGTGACATGAATTTTAATACTGTATTTTTATTTTTTATCTCTATTTTTTAAAATTAAATGTTTCTTGTCTGTTGTGAGCCGCCCAGAGTCCCTATGGGAGTGGGCGGCATACAAATTCTAATAAACTTGAACTTGAAACTTTGAACGGTCACTGAACGGACTGTTGTAAATCGAGGACTACATAATTCACAGCTGTTGAAATAAAAAGAGGGTTTTGGGGACCAAGTAATGGGCTCTTTGCTGTCTCAGGAAGACTACAGTTTGGGCTTTCTTAATTATCTGCCATCCCAAAACCATCTTGCTTTTCAAGGCTAGCCAAAGATGGCTAAGCATTGCTACCACATTGGTTAGGAAGCTTCCTTTGAGTCACACTTCGCAGCTAAAGAGTTCCTGTAGCCTTCTTGAAAAAACCACATCGAAATGGCTTGTCGCCACCTACTTTTCTGAATATTGGTTTTCGTGTGGGCTCTCTTTGACTTCTATGTTTTATTTCTATTGTGTTTCTTGTTAGGCAAGCTCCCCGTTGGGAGAGCAAGTGCGTTCAGAGAAGCGTTGTGAGAGTTGTGTTGGAGAACACACAAACCAGCATACAGAGACACTGCAGTTTAAATAGGCTTTTGCTTTCGTGGAAATAGAGGTATCAGAATCCATCAAACAGTCCAAGTCATACACAGATAAGACAGTCAGTCATCAATGTCTTTCAGTTAAGGGATAATCCAAATAACATGGTCCATATTCATACAAACAGTCCGGTACTCAAAGTTTGCTAGCAGTTGCAAAGCTTACAATAGCTCACGGCACTTTCTAACAGCCAGCTTCCAAAACACTCAGATCAGATCAGCTCAGCATCTAACAAACAGAGAGCTAACAGTCATTCTGGCTCCCTCTTATGGCCGATTGAGGAAAACAGCAGCCAATCACATTTTACAGCATGATTTAAAGAAACAGGTACAGCATTGCTATATGATTTATATATTGCCAACCCAACCGTTAGATTATATTCCTAACATTTCCCACACAGGGCTGACTGTTTTCAAGGCTGTTTGAACCACACACCCTCACTGCAGGCCACTCCAAACACAGGAGGCATGGCCAGGCAAGATGCTCTCCTTACAGAGAGGGGAGAATTACAATCAGAGGTGGTATTCAGCTGTTTCTGACCGGTTCTAGTGAACCAGTAGCAGAAAGTTTGAGTAGTTTGGAGAACCGGCAAATACCACCTCTGGCTGGCCCTGCCCCCATCTATTCGCTGCCTCCCGAGTCTCAGCTGATTGGGAGGGAATGGGGATTTTGTAGTAACCTTCCCCTGAAGTAGGGAGGGAATGGAGATTTTACAGTATCCTTCCCCTGTCATACTGGCCCATGTTCTCTAAACCTGAATTCAGAGGGGATGTTCAGCTGGCTCTGACCGGTTCTGGCAAACTGGTAGCGGAAATTTTAAGTAGTTTGGAGAACCAGCAAATGCCACCTCTGGCTGGCCCTGCCCTCATCTGTTCTCTGCCTCCCGAGTCCCAGCTGATTAGCTGGGTCTTCCTCTGTTGCCCTGAATAGGAGAATGGAGCTGGAAAGCAGGTTGGTGGGGTGGGGTGGGGAGGGAATGGGAATTGTGCAATAACCTTCCCCTGCCATGCCCACCAAGCCACGCCCACCAAGTCACACCATATCTACCAAGCCACATCCCCAGAAATGGTAGTAAAAAATTTGAATCCCACCACTGGTTACAACAAATTTGAAATATCCTCCATCTACCATACTTTTCAGAGTATAAGACACACCTTTTCCCCCCCCAAAAAAGAGAGTGAAAATCTGAGTGCATCTTATACACTGAATACAGCATTTTTGGCCTCCTGAAACCTCACCCCCTTCACAAAAATGGACGTGCAGAAGATTTGGGAGGCCTGCAAAGTGCTCATTTTTGCCCCCCCCCCAGCCCTCAGTAGCACTTTGCAAGCCTCTCAACCCCTCTGCATGCCCCCCTTTTCACAAAAAAATGAGACATGCAGAGGGTTTGGGAGGCCTGCAGAGTACAAAAACTTTTTTAATTTACCTCTTCGAAATCTTGGCATGTCTTATACTCCAGTGCATCTTATAGTCCAGAAAATACAGTAGTTTATGCCACCACGTTTGTTTTTTAGAACTCTCCTACTTTACCTTAACTTCTGTGGATTGGTCAAGTTTGGCTAGAGAGTGCTTTCTTCTTCCTGCCCGAATATCCAATGTAGTTAAATATACTTAAGAAGCAATGAGAATTTGAAGTGGTAAAGGTAATTTTGGAAGAAAAAAAAAAGTGCTGACGATGAAAGGAACAGCGCCTCACCCAACCATCATCCAGTTTAGAGAGCCCTTCTTGGTAGGCTGCTTGGGAATTTCGCAAGACTTCTGCTGTTAATGAGACTGGGAGGAAGAAATGAGTTTTTATTCATAAGGATCCGTGCCTCTTCCAAGCTCCTTGTCTGGGTTACGTTGGAGAAGAGAAGAGAAGCTTTGGAAGTGGTCTCTGAAAGTGAGTTTTGCAGTTCTGCTTTGAAAAGGCTCTTTCTTGCATCTTGCATCTTGGCTCAGATGTTCTGGGTACAAAAATATCCACCTTCTTTACCAGGCTTGTAAAGCGAGGGATTTCTGGATCTCATGGTTGACCTTACCTATTACAGTCTGCCTATTATTCTGTGATATTCACCTGTCTTTGCCTTAATTTTACTTGATATAGTTCTGGTTCCCCTTGGCTGCCTTTTAGCCCAGAAGGAGCATATATGTGTATTATTAGTTTGTAGCACAGCTTCTGAAGGAGGGATTCTGGCTGTCTTGAGCCAACAGGTTTGCTACTTCTATTATGGACCGGCAGGAATACGCGCAGGATGGATCTGGTTTTTAAACATGGTTGAAACAATTCAATAGACAATAGACAGTTAGATGATTGTTCGGTGCAAGGTAGAGTTCAAAAGTCTAAAATCCACTGGTCTGGTACATGATCTAAGTGAGGGTTGTCAAACACGAGTTCATTGAGGGCTGCATCAGGGTTGTGTTTGAACTTGGGGGGCGGGGGGGGAGGGCGTGGCTGATCATAACGGCCTCCTGAATCCCTCTGCTACAGGGGTGGGTTTCTCGCCCCGTTCCAACCAGTTCGGTTGGAACGGGGCCGGCGGCGTCCTCGTGCACGCGCGCAGTGCACGCATGCGTACTAGCGTCTGTGCGATGCTCCAGCTGCTCCTGGAGGATCACGCAGGCGCTGTATGCGTCCTGCGCATGTGTGGAAGCGCAGAACTCATCAAAACCGGGTAAGAAACGCGGGCGGGCGGGTGGACCCTTTGGTGTTCCCGGAAGTTACTTACTTCCGGGTTTGCCGACCAACCGGTTCGCGGGGACCGCCGCGAACCACCTGAAACCCACCCCTGCTCTGCTAGTAAAAACTGAGGTCGGTGGGCTGCGCGTAGTCTCTGGGCCCCGTTTTCAGCTGTGACAGCCTCCTGCAGCAAAAGCAGAGGACGGGGCCTCGTTTTTGGCTGTGACAGTCTCACGCAGTCCTCTGCTAGCAAAAATGGAGGACACCGAAGCCTAAAACTGTTTTTGGCCTAAACCTCCCACACACACACACCTTCATTTTCTTTTTTTAAAAAAAGTTTTATTGTTTTAATTAAATAAAACACACATAAAAAAAGAATCATCTTTCATTTTGTAGAAAGCGTGTCGATTGGTAACAAATACATTTCGTGCGTTTCTTCCACAATCGTCACATATACTTCATTCAAATTGAATTGTACATTTTAAAATGTATGTATTTTACTATCACTGTACCACAATTCTCATTTGGTTATAGTTATTTAAACGTGCTTTTATCTAAATCATTTGTATTTAAAGACACAACCCCCTACTGGCATACATTTGCAATTGCAATAAACCTCCAATGACTTTACACCTTTATAACATATTCTAAAACAAAGTCAGTTAGTAGGATATCTAAGCATTCCCTCCCATTCCCCCCCCCCCCCCACCAACTCACAAATTAAAGCTTATGTCCAATTTGCTTTTACTGGTACAACACACATGTATATATCATTAAACATTATCCATTAACATTTCCTTGTTATTATTGTAGTAACTAAAATTATTTACTATTTATATCACCTCTCCTCTCATCAGGCCCAAAAGAGATTATACCTTTATAGCAAGCTCTAAACAAGAATTTATTAATAAAAAAGTTATTTTTACTAATTAAGGTTGTCATTTCATTATTATCGTAGTTAATTATATGTTAATAAAATGAACATTTAATAAGAATCTAAAACAATCTACAAAATGCTAACATGCCTACTTATTAATCACCAAACGTATCAATTAACATTTCCTTATTATTACTGTGGTTAACAAAAAAAATTACTATTTGTATCACATCTCCTCTCTTCAGACCCAAATTAATTACACCTTCATAACAAAGTCTAAATAAAATTTATTAATAAAATTTATATGTCTTTTCACCAAATCCCAATTTACAATTTATGGCCAGGTTACTTATACTAATTAAGGTTATCATTTCATTATTATTATTATCATAATTGATTATATGTTAACGAATAAACATTCAATGATAATCTAAAACAGTCTACAAATACTAAAATCCTACTTATTAGTCACCAAGAATTAGCTAACTTTTTATCGTCAACTTTCATTATCAACCTGTATCTTTCCAGTAGCAAAACAGTCTTATCTTTCTTGCCAATTGTTGTGTCACTTCTCTTTTCAGCTCCTTTCCAAAGTTTTTATGAACTTCTCTCCACACTTTATTGCTTAGAAGATCTCTCATGTAGCCTCTTTGCTCTTGAATTGTTGTTAACATTAGCTTATCTTTGGTTGTCAAACTTATTTCTGAGTAGGTTTCTCTTCTTATCTCCATCCTTATCGCTCTCTTCTTTCTCCTGTATCTTGAAATCTGGGATAAAGCTCCAAATTGTCAAATTCACTTTTCCATCTTCCTTCTTTCCGCTTCATCCATATTTGCTCCATTAATAAGTTCATCTATTGTCTTGTCTTTATCTTCTATATTTTCATTCTCTTCTTTAATTTTTGGGACTCCAACCCCATCATCTTTTGCTATGATAAACAATAGTCTATCCAATTTCTTCTCAAATCCCCCAAATCCTTCTAAGATATTTTGAATTCCAATCAGGATGTTTTGAAATTTTAAGGTTTCCTCATCTGAATATTGATCCATTTTTCCAAAAGAAAAGAAATAGAGAAAAAGGAAAAAAAAGAATTCTAATAGCCACTGCCATTCTAGCCTTCCAAACTTCTTTTGTGAATATATCTATATTTATTTTAAGTCTTAAGCACAAGTTCTTTTGTACTGTTCAAAGTAGAAGGGTTCTTATCTTTTTCTTTCCTTTTCCTTCTCTTGCCAAAATATTTTCCAAGAGCACCTGCAAAAAGTGATTCATGCCTTTGAGTCTTTATCAGATTTTGTAAACAAGTTGCAAACCCTTTAGTTATAAAGTCAGTGAGATCAAATAGGAGTGAACAAAGGATACATTGTTTCAAAGGAAAAAAAAAACTTCAGACTCAGGCTTCCGAATGGCAGATTCCACTTTTTTATACTTTTTCTCAATTTTAAGGAAAACAAAAATCTTTAAATCTTATTGGTATAATTTTATAACAAATAGAAGGGAGAATTTGTTAAAATAAAAAAGAGTTTTAGTTTAGGCCAAAAAATAAGGTGGTAAAAAATAGAGGAAAAAAAATCAGTCCATTCACTTTAAGTGGTGAAACAGGAAATGTTACAATCACTTCAATCCACAAAACATCGTTGCAAGCAAGAACAAAAACTTTCTAAGGCAGTCCAATCAGGATTAAATTCGCCACTTTATTCTTTACTTAGAGGACTAATTTATCTTTTTAAAAAAAGGTTTCTTTGGGCAATCTTTCTCAAAGTAAAAAAAAACCCTCACCCGATGGACTCAGTTTCACTTCCTTCCTTCTGGAGCCGTCTCCGACTTTGTTAATCTGGGGGCTGCCTGTTTGCTGCTGGTTTGAAGTGCTTCCCTTGGGTCAATCAGGGACTTCGCTGTGTCCCTGAGACCAGCAAGGCTTTGTCTTCCTGGTCACCATCTCTCCGGGACAGTTTAGGTCCTACTGGACCATCCAGGGGCAAAAGTGTCAACGGCGGTCTCAGATAATCAAGACCGCACATTGTGTTGTCACAACGTTGACTCCTCCTTCCTGACACCTTCATTTTCGTGGCCCTCCTGAGCTCCATTTTCATTGGCAGAAGCACTGTGGGCCGTCCTTTGCTGTTTCCAGGGCAACCTCATGGGCCAGATTTAAGCACCTCACAGGTCAGATCCAGCCCCGTGGGTCAGATCCAGTCTGTGGGCTTTGAGCTTGACACCCTTGATCCAGTGGTGGGTTTACCACTGGTTCATTGAGAAGGCATTATGCTGCGCTTTGTTGCACATGCACAGTTGACTGAAAACTGTGGCATGCACAGAAACATGCTGGCACAGAAACATGCTGGCAAAGAGACCAAGGATGTGGCAGGCCTGGGTCACTGCCAGTTCCAGCAACGAAGGCCGCCATACCACTACTGGTTCAGCTGAACCATTCCGAACCGGTAGGAACCAACCACTGCCCCGATCTAAGCTATAATAAGCCAAGGTGGTGCAGTGGTTAGAGTGCAGTACAGCAGGCAACTTCAGCTGATAGTTAGCGGTAGTTCAGCAGCTCAAATCTCACCGGCTCAAGGTTGACTCAGCATTTCATCCTTCCGAGGTGGGTAAAATGAGGACCCAGATTGTTGGGGGCGATATGCTGACTCTGTAAACCACTGAGAGATGTAAAGCAGTAAAGCGGTACATAAGTCTAAGTCAGGGATGAAATTCAGCAGGTTCCGAGAGGTCCTGGAGAACCTGTAGCAGAAATTTTGAATAGTAAGGAGGATCGGCAAATACCACCTCTGGCTGGTCCCAAAGTGGGGAGGGAATGGGGATTTTACAGTATGCTTCCCCCAGGAGTGGGGAGGGAATGTGGATTTTACAGTATGCTTCCCCCAGGGGTGAGGAGGGAATGTGGATTTTACAGTATCCTTCCCCCAGGGGTGAGGTGGGAATGTGGATTTTGCAGTATCCTTCCCCCAGGATTGAGGAGGGAATGGGGATTTTGCAGTATCCTTCCCCCAGGGGTGAGGAGGGAATGTGGATTTTACAGTATCGTTCCCCCAGGAGTGGGGAGGGAATGGGGATTTTGCAGTATCCTTCCCCCAGGATTGAGGAGGGAATGGGGATTTTGCAGTATCCTTCCCCAGGAATGGGGAGGGAATGTGGATTTTACAGTATCGTTCCCCAGGAGTGGGGAGGGAATGTGGATTTTGCAGTATCCTTTCCCCCAGGAGTGAGAAGGGAATGTGGATTTTACAGTATCCTTCCCCCAGGAGTGGGGAGGGAATGTGGATTTTGCAGTATCCTTCCCCCAGAAGTGAGGAGGGAATGGGGATTTTGCAGTATCCTTCTCCCAGAAGTGAGGAGGGAATGGGGATTTGCAGTATCCTTCTCCCAGAAGTGAGAAGGGAATGTGGATTTTACAGTATCCTTTCCCCAGGAGTGAGAAGGGAATGTGGATTTTACAGTATCCTTCCCCCAGGAGTGGGGAGGGAATGTGGATTTTGCAGTATCCTTCCCCCAGGAGTGGGGAGGGAATGTGGATTTTGCAGTATCCTTCCCCCAGGAGTGGGAGGGAATGTGGATTTTACAGTATCCTTCCCCCAGGAGTGGGGAGGGAATGTGGATTTGCAGTATCCTTCCCCCAGGAGTGGGGAGGGAATGTGGATTTTGCAGTATCCTTCCCCCAGGAGTGGGGAGGGAATGTGGATTTTACAGTATCCTTCCCCCAGGAGTGGGGAGGGAATGTGGATTTTGCAGTATCCTTCCCCCAGGAGTGAGAAGGGAATGTGGAGTTTACAGTATCCTTCCCCCAGGAGTGGGGAGGGAATGTGGATTTTGCAGTATCCTTCCCCCAGAAGTGAGGAGGGAATGGGGATTTTGCAGTATCCTTCCCCCAGAAGTGAGGAGGGAATGGGGATTTTGCAGTATCCTTCTCCCAGAAGTGAGGAGGGAATGGGAATTTTGCAGTATTCTTCCCCCAGGGGTGAGGAGGGAATCGAGATTTTGCAATACCCTTCCCCTTCCATGCTCACCAAGCCACGCCCACAGAACTGGCGGTAAAAAAAATTGAATTTCACCACTGGTCCAAGTGCTATTGCAGCCAATTGATGTGATTCACAAATGAATCATTCACCCTTTTTTTTGGAAGCCAACAATCTTATGAGACCCCCCCACATCTCACAGCAGTGAATTTCAAATTCGAATTATGCATTGGGTAAAAAGTCATGATGACCTGAACCTCTATGCCCTCCACCAGCAGTTGAGGTTGAGTTAGGTCTTTGGAGGAGAAGACATTTGACTTGGGATGAACCCTGAAGCCCTAGCGAGATTGGGTTGCCGTTTATCCTCAGCTGTTGATTCCTTCTGCTCACAAGGTCTTTATCCCTGTTGGTGAGGCTGTCTCCCAACTTTGCTGGCTTAAAATAATAATAACAAGGTTGGACCGATTCATGAAAGCTGTAGGGATTACTGATGAGTTGCCTTGTGTAATGATATGTGGGAATGGCCTTGGGAGAAAAGAGGAAGAGCCACAGGTTAGGCAATGATCAGCGCTGAGTCTACAAAAGGAACATGGGCAAGGCAAACATCTCAGAAGGCACCCTCCCTAGTTTCCTGGGCTGTATATGTGATAGAGGGTCGGGGAGAGGTGAACTTTCAAGCTTGCAAGAGTCTATTAACATAGCCTTACAATGCACAGCTAATATTTCTGGATGTTCTTTTTATTCACACTACCTTGCAAATTTATAATTGTGTTTTGGATTCTGAGTTGTACATTGCCCCGAGGGCGGATTGGCATGGATAAATACATACTTGTGATGAGGTGGCTTTGAACTGGCAAGAATAAATTGCTTTTCCCCTTCCCTGTTTTGGAAAGCCAACATTAGCTCTTCCACCTTGATCCAAGAGTCTTGCTCTGTTTCTCTAGCACAGTGTTTTGGTAACTTGAAGATGGGTGGACTTCAACGCCCAGAATTCTGGAAATTGAAGTCCACCCATGTTAAAGTTCCTGAGGTTGAGAAACACAGCTCCTGCATGACAGATATTTTTCAAGCCGTCTTGTACAAGGGCTCTATGCTCACAGTGTTGTGCCCCCTGCCCCGCAGCCAGCGGACAGTGAGGGGGTTGGGGAAGAACATGGGCCAGTCCTGGAGACTATGGAAGGCTCTGATGAGGGCTCGGTTTCAGAGGCAGAGAGGGGGACAGAGCAGTATGCCAGCTATCAGCTGCCTTCAGAGTCAGACATCAGTGAGGCAGATGAACAGCTGGAGCTTGTTCCCAGTGTGCACATGTGCAGAGTTGCCAGATGAAGGGAACAGCTAAAGAACAGGGGGCCACTTGGGAGTAAGGCCACAGGTGGACGATGAATGGCCCCTCCCAGAGGAAATAAAAAAGGAGCAAAAGGGGAGTGGAGTTTGCAGGAGACAATTAGTTCGCTTAATTGGTTCGTGACTCTCCAAGACTCCTTGCCAAGTTCTGCAGATATCGGCCTGGCAACTCTCCAAGCCAGATAAGGTCTGTGACTGTAAATCCTCCCTTGAAAGACTTTGCTGGATGTGAATGAGCAGAATTCACAGTCAATTAATAAAAAAGATTTTTGTTGGGACAAGGAGTTTGCTTCAGGCTCTTGGGAAGCCTTGGTCAGAACACACGGGCCAGATCTGGCCCACAAGGTGCTTAGATCTGGACCAAAGGTCTGCCCTGTGGAAACAGTGGAAGACAGGACCATGGTGCCTCTGCCACTGAAAATGGACTTCGTGTGGACCTCCCTGGCTCCGTTTTCTGCTGAGACGGCCTCCTGCAGTCTTCTGCCAGTGAAAACAGAGCTTGTGTGGCCCTCCCCAGTTTCTTTTTCGAGTGCTAGCAAAACAAACTACTAGAAAAGTGGCATTTGATCACTTGAGTGATATCGAGCTGGCCATGCCCATCCTGGCCATGCCCCCACTTTCATCCCCCCCCCCTCCAAGGTCAAACGCAACCCTGATTTGAGACCCCTGCTCTAAGACGTGTTGAGGATAAGCTGCTTGTAGAACATCTGACAAATCTTCCTTCCCCACCGTCATCTTTGTTTCCCCAACATGCCCCGGTAGTGCTTCCTGTTGCCTCCTTGCCCCATGTTCCCCCTGCCTGGCTGCTCAACAGCTGTGCATCATTTCCTGGTTCACAAGCAACAACGTGAAAACTTAAAGAGATCTAGGCTCTTGAGAGGTGGTCCAAATTCCCACTTCCTTCCTGCATGGCTACCACCGCTTTCTCGCTGAACTGAGGAATGTGTGATGAAGACACCTTGCTACAGTCAGCCTTCCAAGGTAAATCAGTAAATCAAACTCATGAATGCTAATGCTATTTTTATTATAATGTTACAGTAATAGAATCTTGCAAGACCTTCCCTCCCCCTCCTGCCTCCTCCTCCTCTTTGTCTTTCTGAGAAGTAAGGAAAATCAAACCCGAGACGCTTACTCCGGATACAGAAATGGGCTGGGTTCCAAATTTCTCTTATCTGATTGCTGCCTTGGTAGCCGTTCTTCCTTCTTTACCTCCACTAGACCGATGAGATCCCACAGATTAGGCCTCCTCCGAATTCCATCCGCCGGCCAATGCCGACTGGCGACTACCCGGAGGAGAGCCTTCTCTGTGGCTGCTCCGACCCTCTGGAACGAGCTCCCCGTGGAGATTCGAACCCTCACCACCCTCCACGCCTTCCGCAAAGCCCTTAAAAGCTGGCTGTTCCGACAGGCCTGGGGCTAAAGAGCTTTTGCCCCCCCCCTCGAATGGTATGATTGTTGTGTGCTTTTAAATTGTGTATTGTTCTGTTCGTCTTCTTTATCCCTTATCTGTACCCCCTTCCCTGACTTGGATTGTGAGCCGCCCTGAGTCCCCTTCGGGGAAAAGGGCGGCATATAAATGAAATAAATCCAAATCCAATCCAATCCTCAATATAGCTACTGTATTTTTCAAAGTATAAGGCACACCTTGGTGTGTCTTATGCACTGAATATAACCATTTTTGAAGCCCTGCCCTCGCATCCCACTTTTGGAAAATATGGGCTGTTTTTTGCAAAAATGGAAGCGTTTTGCCTTCCCCCAGCCCTTGGAAGCTTCAGCAGGGCTGGGGGAAGGCAAAAATGCCTCAGTTTTTGCAAAAAAATGTCCGGTTTTCCACCCTTTCTTTGCAAAAACAGGGCAATTTTTGCCTTTCCGCAGCCCTGCTGTGTGCTCCTGGTGGCCGGGGAGGGCAAAAGTATTTTTTTCTGACTTACCTCTTCGAAATCTTGGTGCAACTTATACACGGGTGCGTCTTACAGTCCGAAAAATATGCTAACTCGCTAACCCTAACCTTCTGCCCATTACATCTACAGAAGGGGTGTCAAACTCGATTTCATTGAGGGCTGCATCAGGGTTGTGTTTGATCTCAGGGGTAAGGGTGGACGTGGCCAGGATGGGTGTGGCCAGCTCAATGTCACTCACGTTGGGGGTGCCTGTTGTGGCCCGAGTGCTCTGCCAGCAAAAATGGGTTCCCGAGCTCCATTTTTAGCTGCCATCCCGACAGAGGTGGTATTGAGGCGGTTCTCTCCGGTTCAGGCGAACCAGTAGCAGCAGCTGTGGGAGGCTACCCACCCACCCACCCAAATGTAATGCATTAGCACTGTGCATGCACAGATGCGGTGCTTGTGAGTGAAGCGAGCACATGCTCATATTTGCGAACCAGTAGGGAAGGTAAGTGAAGCCTACTGTTGCATCCCGAGCTCCGTTTTTGGCTGCGACAGCCTCCTGCAATCCTCTGACAACAAAAACAGAGCTTGGGAGGGCCACCTGTGGCCCTCGTATGCTCTGTTTTCAGCTGTGATGGCCTCCTGCTGCCTTCTAAAAGCGAAAACAGAGCTCAGGAGGTCAGTGGTAGGATTCAAAAAATTTTGCTACTGGTTTTGTAGGGGTGGCTTGGTGGGCGTGGCTTGACGGGCACGGCAGGGGAAGGATATTGCAAAATCCCCATTCCCTCCCGAGCACCCAGCAATGAAGGCAAGTTTTTCCACTGGTTAATTGCTCTCCTTGTCAGGAATTTTCTCCTAGTTCTAGGTTGGATCTCTCTTTAACAAGCATCCATTATCTCTTCTTTGCACTCCTTCTAGGATTTTGGCTCCTTCTTTTTTTTTTAATATCCTCACAATCAGAGCTGGATGCAATATTCCAAATGTGATCTCACTAATGTGGTATAAAGCGGTTACTATCACTTCTCATGATCTTGATGCCATCCCTTTTGGTAGCTGTCATTTATTGATTGATTGAATTTGGTCAGTTAGCTTTTAATTTCAAGTTAGAGATAAAAGGGAATAGATGAAAGAAAGAAAGAAGGAGAACAGGAAAGAAAGAGAGGGAGGGAGGGAGAGGGAGGGAGAGGAAAGAAAGAGAAAGAAAGAAGGGGAGGGAAGAAGGGAAGGAAGAGAGGAAGGAAGGAAGGAAGAGGCAGGGGGGAGAGAGGGAGAAAGAGAAAGAGAAAGAAAGAGGGGAGGGAGAAAAAGAAAGAAAGAAAGAAAGAAAGACAGAGGAGGGATGGGGAGAGAGAGAGAAAGAAAGAGAGAGAGAAAGAAGGAAGGAAGGAAGGAGGCAGGGGGAGAGAGGGAGAAAGAGAGAAAGAGGGAGGGAGAGAAAGAAAGAAAGATGGAGGGAGGGGAGGGGAGGAGGGAGAGAGAGAAAGAAAGAAATAAAGAAGGAAGGAAGGAAGGAAGGAGGCAGGGGGAGAGAGGGAGAAAGAGAAGAAAGAGGGAGGGAGAGAAAGAAAGATGGAGGGAGGGAGGGAGAGAGAGAAAGAAATAAAGAAGGAAGGAAGGAAATCTTTATACTAAAAGCACTTAGATAACCCACTCTTCATTTTTTCCTATTCATTCTTCTCCTTTGTATATATTTTGACTTATTTAAACTTTATTATTAATTTAAAAATTTGAAATGTTTATAGCATTAATAACTACCGTGGACCTTGTATAACTCAAGAGGTAGACATCAAACCCTTTAGAGAGGAAGGTGGAGAACTGTTGTTAATTCATGAAGCTTGTGGTGAGCCACCCAGAGTCACCCAGCTGTGAGTCGGGCAACCATATCAATTGATTTAATAAAGCTCCGACTGCATCCGGGTGAGGCCAAGAACCTTTTATTGCTGCAATAAAGACAACAAGTCCCAATAGGACTCCTTGCCAGTTTTGAAGCTGGACTCTTACGGTGCCTAAGCCTATTATGATTTGGGGTTAACTTAATTTTGTGGGCACGTGGCCACCTGTGCGAGGAGTTCATTATGTGCGATGAGTCACAGATGCAGGGACATCAGGGATGGGTTACTCACGGTTCAGCCCAGATCAGGCAAACTGGTAGTAGCTGTGGCGGGAGAATCTGCCCACCTGCCCAGATGTTTTTCGCACATGCACAGAAGTGTCGTGCATGCCCACACACAAACTGGTAGTGAAAAATTTGGAAACCCACCACTGATGCACATACGTGGGCACACCTTAGGGCAGTGATGGCAAACCTATGGCACTCGTGTTACAGGTGGCACATGGAGCCATTTGTTAGGGCACACAAGGCATTGCCTTGTCAGTTCCAGCGCGCAGGCGTGCGCTGGCCAGCTGACTTCGCTCTTCATTTTCAGCTGTTTTTCGCCCTGAAGCCTCCGGAGGGTGAAAAAAAACCCAGCGCACAAACCGGAAGTCCAGGATGGGCTTGTTGACCCCTAGGGGTTCTATAATAAAGAGTCTAAGGATGCTATGCAGAAAGTTGACTAGGTCTGGTCACTGTTGATGGTCTGATAATCACCTATTTGGTGGTCACAGCTCAGTACAGATATGGAAATGAGAAGGGCAAACTGGTGATGGTGTGCTTAGGCCACCCTAGATATTCCACCTATTAATCAGCCTCTGATTTGTCAAATACATTAGGTATGCCATTAGTAATATTCTGAGCTAAAAAAGAGTTCAGGTGGAAGAAAATAACGTATTTTCACGACCATAAGCCGCACCGGATTATAAGCCGCAGTATCAGTTAACGTTAATTTTTCAAACTTTTTCCATATATAAAGCGCACCGGGTTATAAGCCGCACGTTTTTTTTGCAATTACTAACGAAATCGCAACCTGCCACTCCTCACACTCCACACTACATGATACACCCCCCCCCCCCCCCGTTCGTCCAGTAAGGTCGGGGAGGCGTTGGGCAGAATTGGGAGGGAGATTTTCAAAGAAGCGCACCAAATATCTCCCGCGAACTGAATCGGATTTAATAAAGCAATTACCTGCTCAGCTTTAGTTCCCTTTGTGAAAGTTAGAATCCGCAGCTTGAACCCGAGAAACTATTAATCCTTCTCCCATTAAGCGCTATTCCATCGGACCTCCCCATTAAAACCAATCGGAGGAGAAAGCCTGGGCGCTGGGGAGGGAAACTGCTCAGACGGTGGAAGGGACGGGAGGCGCGAACGGAGAAGAAAGCCTGGGCGCTGGGGAGGGAAACTGCTCCATATATAAAGCGCACCGGGTTATAAGCCGCACTGCCGGTTTTTGATCAAATTTTAGGATTTTCAGTGCGGCTTATAGTCGTGAAAATATGGTACTTGGAAATATCTCAGATATTCTGGTGAAACTTAAATCAACTTGCTAAACCAACCACCCTCCAGAAAGTAAGAATTGGTGTGCTTTTGAGGTCTTCTACTGCTTCTTCCTAAATCTGTAGTAGACAAGTGGATCATAATCTACTTGTCCCGTGCTCATGTAGCACGGGGGCCATTTTCACCCTCCCCAGGTTCCTAGAAAGTCTCTGGAGCCTGGGGAGGGTGAAAAACAGGTCCATCGTGGACCAAAAGCGGGCGGGCGGAGGACAGGGGTCGCACATGCATAGAATTATGGGTGTGGGCACACCCACGTATGACCCCCCTGTGCTCCCCCTGCTTTTGCCATGTGATGGGGAAAAGGTTAGCCATCCCCGCCTTAGGGGGAACACAGAAGAGTTTTTTTTAAAAAGGAAGGAAGGAATGTGAGAAAAGAAGAGACCTTCACCATGCTTCCAGCTTTCCGCAAAGCCACTAAGACCTGGCTGTTCCGGCAGGCCTGGGGCTGATGAGTTCCCAGCCCCACTTGAATTGTTGCGACTGTTGCTGTGTTTTAACTTGCCTGTCTTTTTTGTTTTCCTGTTGTAATAGTTAGCAATAGTTAGACTTATATACCGCTTCATAGGGCTTTCAGCCCTCTCTAAGCGGTTTACAGAGTCAGCATATTGCCCCCAACAACAATCTGGGTCCTCATTTTACCCACCTCGGAAGGATGGAAGGCTGAGTCAACCTTGAGCCTAGTGGGATTTGAACAGCCGAACTGCTGAACTGCAGTCAGCTGAAGTAGCCTGCAGTGCTGCATTTAACCACTGCGCCACCTCGGCTCCTATTCCCCTTCCCCTCTGCTTGTTAGCCGCCCTGAGTCTCTCGGGAATAGGGCGGCATACAAATTCAATAAACATTCAACATTCAAATAAAGATATACCTTTGTTGATAAAGAAAGAGAAAACAAGGGACTTTTGGTGAACTCACTTGACCTTCTTTTCTTTCTGAGATTTCAGCTTCCCCGTGTGAGATGCAGACGAGACATTTGGAGGCTGCCCCAATTTTAGTAAGGAAACAACTGACATTTCTCGGACTCTACAGATGAAGGTTTAAGATTCACGTGAAGCTCCAAGATATCAACTCCATAATGTCCATTAGGGGGCAGTCTCGTACCAATTGATCCAGGAATCAAGCTTGCTAGGAATAGACACAGACTTGAATGCACTGGAAATCAATGATAAGAAAACTTTTCCTGGTGACCTTAAATCATATTATCTGTAGCTGACATTAGTTGCACTCCAGCCAGATTTCTGAATTGGTTGATTGATGAATTGGCTGACATAATGACTGATTGAGTGATTAACTGCTATCACATTTTGTTGAGTCTTTGTGGCCATTATAGATAGATTTTTCAAAATAACAGAGTTGGAAGGGACCTTGAAGATCTTCTAGTCCAACCCCCTGCCTAGGCAGGAAACTCTTCACCATTTCAGACAAATTGTTATCCAATTTCTTCTTAAAGACTTCCAGTTTTGGGACATTCACAACTTCTGGAGGCAAGTTGTTCCACTGATTAATTGTTCCAACTGCCAGGGAATTGCTCCTCAGTTCTAAGTTGCTTCTCTCCTTGATTAGTTTCCACCCATTGCTTCTTGTTCTACTCTCAGGTGCTTTGGAGAATAGCTCGACTCCCGTTTCTTTGTGGCAACCCCTGAGATATTGGAACACTGCTATCAGTGTTCCCTAGTCCTTCTTTTTATTAAATTAGACATATCCAGTTCCCGCAACCGTTCTTCATATCTTTTAGCCTCCAGTCCCCTAATCCTCTTTGTTGCTCTTCTCTGCAATCTTTCTAGGGTCTCCACATCTTTTCTACATCATGGCAACCAAAACTGAATGCAGGATTCCAAGTGTGGCCTTCCCAAGGCCTTATAAAGTGGTATCAACACTTCACGTGATCTTGATTCTATCCCTCTGTTTATGCAGCCTAGAACTGTGTTGGCTTTTTTGGCAGCTGCTGCACACGGCTGGCTCCTATTTAAATGGTTGTCCACTAGGACTCCAAGATCCCTCTCACAGTTACTACTATTGAGAAGAATTTCATTCTTCTAAAAGGGCTGAGTACTAACTTTCTTCAACACACAACAAAGTATCCAGGAAATGGCAGTTGAATATCCCATTGAAGACAATATTATTGCAATAGCAATAGCAGTCAGACTTATATACCGCTTCATAGGGCTTTCAGCCCTCTCTAAGCGGTTTACAGAGTCAGCATATTGCCCCCACAATCTGGGTCCTCATTTTACCCACCTCGGAAGGATGGAAGACTGAGTCAACCCTGAGCCGGTGAGATTTGAACCGTCGAGCTGCCGAACTAGCAGTCATTTGAAGTGGCTGCAGTACTGCACCCTAACCACTGCGCCACCTCAGTTCTATTATTCCCTATGGTTGTTCATTGTTACTTCCACTAATACACTGTTTCTCAACATTAGACCGGAATGTGATACTATTTATCTCCACTTATCTCCTGAAATATGTGATGTCTTAACTGTGAGGTATATACATATTGGCTCACAGTTTCAGATCACAGATTATCCTACATTTCCAAACAGCTTAGCAGAAGCAATTCTTCATTGTGGGTCATGGTTCTGGATAAAGAGTTCAGTTCAGTTCAGTTTATTACATTTATATGCCGCCCTTTCCCCCCGAAGAGGTACTGTCATCTGAGGACAACAAATGAAGGCTACAACTTTATTGCGTTGCTTTCTTCTGACAAGTTGTAATTTAAGAATCAGCTTGGAAATATTGATTTGATTTGATTTGTCTTGTATGCCGCCCACTCCCGAAGGACTCCGGGCGGCTCACAATAGACAAGGGAAAGGGGGAAAACTAGACAAAACAACACTTTAAAAACAAAACCACAACATTCACAATTTCCGTGGGGCTGGATATTTCACAGGCCCCCCGGCCTGCTGGAGCAGCCAGAACTTGATGGCTTTGCGGAAGGCCGGGAGGGTCGTAAGGGTCCGGATCTCGACAGGGAGATCATTCCAGAGGGCTGGAGATGCAACAGAGAAGGCTCTCCCCCAGGGGGTCGCCAGCCGACATTGGCTGGCAGATGGAATCCGGAGGAGACCTAACCTGTGAGATCTAATCGGTCTGAGAGAGGTAATCGGCAGGAGGCGGTCTCTCAGGTACCCAGGTTCGATGCCATGTAGGGCTTTATAGGTAGCGACCAGCACCTTGAAGCAGATTCAGAGACTAATGGGTAGCCAGTGCAGCTCGCGGAGGATAGGTGTGACGTGGGTGTACCTGGGTGCACCCACAATTGCTCGCGCGGCTGCGTTCTGGACTAACTGGAGTCTTCAAACACTCTTCAAGGGCAGCCCCATGTAGAGCGCATTACAATAATCCAGTCTTGAGGTCACAAGGGCGTGAGTGACTGTCTGAAGAGCCTCCCGATCCAGGTAGGGTTGCAATTGGTGCACCAGGCGAACCTGGGCAAAGGTCCCCCTGGTCACAGCCGACAAATGGTGTTCTAAAGTCAGCTGGGGATCCAGGAGGACTCCCAAATTGTGAACCCTCTCTGAGGGGCGTATAATTTCACCCCCCCAGCCTGAGAGATGGAATAATTGGCCAATCTTTGGGAGGGAACATCAGAAGCCACTTGGTCTTGTCTGGATTGAGTGCCAACTTGTTTGCTCCCATCCAGACCCTAACAGCCTCCAGGCACTGGCACATCACTTCTACTGCTTCACTGAGTTGGCACGGGGCAGACAGATACAACTGTGTATCGTCTGCGTATTGATGGTACTTAATCCCGTGTCGGCGTATGATCTCACCCGTGCCGGCGTATGATCTCAATATTTTAAAAAAAACGCAGTATGAACCTTTGCAATCTTACTCTTTTTGAAATGCAATATTGTTTTGATCAGATTAGATCTATGATTTGTCTTAAAGGGTTAGACAGGTTCCCCCCCCCCCAATTTTCTTTAACAAGATTTATTGAGATGGATGGGATGGGGGGGGGGGTTATAAAAATTCCAACTATTGAACCCCTGTCAACTTAGAACTGATATACACACCCGGGTTTATTAAGAGGGCAGACTTTCTGATTCGCTTTCTAGTAACTTTACTATGATTTAGGAAGAAAATGGGTATTTTTAAATAGGGGAGTTTGCAGTCGGTGTGTACCTAACAGCCTGGGAACCACCTTTTACGTAGCCTTTGGCAGATGGTAAAGATTTTTACCATTATGAGAGTAAGTAAGTAAAATCTTTATTATGGTCAAAGACCAGCAATACACATGTTTTTACACTATATTAAAAAATACTAACATTAAAATATAATTAGAAAGTATTGACATTAAAAGTGGATAACAACATAATGGTCCAAAGATTGTTAGAGGTATGTCTAGATAATTGGTACAAGATGGTACTATACTTCTGTAGCCAATTTTTTTTCTTATGGACATTGCAACAGCACAGAACTTTGCCACTGCATACGTGGTAACCGGGTTAGTGTCCTGGAGGAGGAAGCCTAGATAAAAATGGTCTGCCCTCCCTGGCAATCTCTCTAATAAGGGGAGAATATGTGCAGACCTACAAGCTCTGTGTAGCTCGCAGTGTAATAGAACATGCGAATTATCTTCCACTTCTCCTTTACCACATATACAAACCCGTTCTGCTGTAGGTGTTCTCTTATACCTGCCCTGGAGGAGTGCTGAAGGAAGAAGGTTAAATCTGGCTCTGAAGAAATCTATTCTTTGTTTTGGGGAGATCAGGTCATTTAGATATCTTGCCGATTCCCACACACCCTGTTTGATTCTGTCCCTACTGTGGAGAGGCAACCTATTTAGTTCTTCTTGGAACTCCACAGTGACGTGCGGTGAGGGATACCGTTGGTGAGGCAAGAGCGCGGCAGCGGCGAGCAGCAACGTCCCCGCCGCTGTGTCTGACAGGCGTCTCTCGTTTATGATGGACATAAGCGCGAGATGCCTGTCGGACACAGCGGCGGGGGTGTTGCTTCTCGCCGCTGCCGCGCTCTGCCGCCTCGCCTCCCGCCTCCTCCGTCCCCGCTGACATTCTTGGGAGCAGGTCGGGTGGCTGGCTGGCTGGGAGGAGAAGAGCGGTTTGTCTTTGTGCCGGCTGGCCGGCCAGGCAGGGAGCAGGTTGGGTGGGGGTGGCTGGCTGGCTGGCTGGGAGGAGAAGAGCGGTTTGTCTTTGTGCCGGCTGGCCGGCCAGGCAGGGAGCAGGTTGGGTGGGGGTGGCTGGCTGGCTGGCTGGCTGGCTGGCTGGGAGGAGAAGAGCGGTTTGTCTTTGTGCCAGCTGGCCGGCCAGGCAGGGAGCAGGTTGGGTGGGGGTGGCTGGCTGGCTGGCTGGGAGGAGAAGAGCAGTTTGTCTTTGTGCCGGCTGGCCGGCCAGGCAGGGAGCAGGTCGGGTGGGGGTGGGTGGCTGGCTGGCTGGGAGGAGAAGAGCGGTTTGTCTTTGTGCCGGCTGGCCGGCCAGGCAGGGAGCAGGTCAGGTGGGGGTGGGTGGGTGGCTGGCTGGGAGGAGAAGAGCTGTTTGTCTTTGTGCCAGCTGGCCGGCCAGGCAGGGAGCAGGTCGGGTGGGGGTGGCTGGCTGGCTGGCTGGGAGGAGAAGAGCGGTGAGTCCCTCCGCAGCCAGCCACAAGGGCTCACCGCTCTTCTCCTCCTCGTCCTCCCCGCTCGGTGCTGGGCTGGCTGCAGAAGAAATGGTGGCTGGTGAAAGAAAAACCTCTCCAGAATCACCCTTGCACTTGCGCAGTCGCTCAAGTGCAAGACATGATTCGCTGCTCCCAGATCAGGAGGTGGGAGAATCAGTCCCTCTTTTGCATATTAAATCTTTTGCTTTTTAACTCCGCCTTAACTTTTAAAAGGCGAAAAATTCCTTAAGCAAAAGAGGCCCCGAGTTCTCTGGCCTCCTCCTAGTTGACACTGAGAGCAGACACCAAGCCACTGTGACTTGAAATCTGGTAGCAACTATCCTGGCTTTAATTCATTAAAAAAAATATTTACAACTCTTTGCTTTCTCTCAGGAGACTGGGGAGGCTCCGCCTCCC
Organism: Thamnophis elegans; assembly: GCF_009769535.1. Lineage (NCBI taxonomy): Eukaryota > Metazoa > Chordata > Lepidosauria > Squamata > Natricidae > Thamnophis > Thamnophis elegans. Next base: position 75,750,097 of record NC_045547.1, read on the forward strand.
TTGCCTCTAGTGACTGCACGTCCCTGGAACTCCATGTCCCTCATTCTACTAATTACTACTCGCTTTGCTTGCTCAAAGCCTAGGGACATTAAGAATAATGGTGAGAGCTCATAAGAGCCCAGCTTGTGATCAATTGCCTGTTTCCAGGGGGATAGTCAACACTAGTAGAAACAGTCTCTCTGGAAAGAAATGCATTTTAAGCCAATAAATGATCATCATCTTCCAGGGTCTTACCTGAATTTGAGGCATGCCTGCCTCATTTCTTAACTGGGCATTTGGAGTTCTCTTGGGTGCAGCTAGGATGGCTCCAGGAATTTAGTTTGTATGGTTTCTAGTGAGTCTCTCTTTGCAAGGATTCCTGTTTGTGCCCCATAAAGAATTTGTGCCAATGTTCTGGCCTCAAAAAGTTTTAAGGCAGCAGGTAACTAACTGACCTCCACCTGTATAAAAGAAATGTTTGATTGCATTAGAGCAGTGTTTTTCAACCACTGTGCCGTGGCACACTAGTGTGCCGCGACATAGTGTAAGGTGTGCCGTGGGAAAAACACCCGCCTATAGTCAATATAGGCACAGAGTTAAATTTTTTTAACATTTTCTAATGGTGGTGTGCCTCGTGATTTTTTTCATGAAAAAAGTGTGCCTTTGCACAAAAAAGGTTGAAAAACACTGCATTAGAGGACCTAATGGCTACTTGCAATGTGTGATAAAACTAGTCCAGATATTCCACCTTTAAACCTGGGGGGTTAAATCTTACACCCCTCAGAGCGGGCCCGCAATTTGGGTGTTCTCCTGGACCCACAGCTGACATTACAACATCATTTGTCAGCTGTGACCAGGGGAGCTTTTGCCCAGGTTCGCCCAGTGCACCAGTTGCGGCCCTACCTGGACCGGGAGGCACTCCAAATGATCACTCATGCCCTCGTCACCTCAAGGCTTGACTACTGTAATGCGCTCTACATGGGGCTGCCCCTGAAGAGTGTTCGGAGACTACAATTGGTCCAGAATGCAGCCGCGCGAGCGATACTGGGTGTACCTAGGTACACCCATGTTACACCTATCCTCCGTGAGCTGCACTGGCTTCCTATCGGTGTCTGGACACGCTTCAAGGTGCTGGTTATCACCTTTAAAGCCCTACATGGCCTAGGACCTGGATATCTCTGTGACCGCCTCCTGCAACATACCTCCCAGCGCCCAATAAGATCGCACAGGGCGGGCCTTCTTTGGGTACCGTTGGCTACGCAGTGCCGTCTGGCGGTTCCTTGGGGGAGAGCCTTCTCTATTGCTGTCCCGGCCCTTTGGAATGATCTACCCCCTGAGATCCGGACCCTCCCCACTCTCTTGGCTTTCCGTAAGTCTGTTAAGACCTGGCTGTTCCGGCAGGCCTGGGGCTATTGATCTTGATTGAATCTCAGCCCCATTAAAACTGAGTCCATGTTGTGTTTTGTTTTTAAGTCGTTCTAGCTTGTGTTTTTAATCTTTTTTAATATCTTTAAACTGCTTTTATGTAAGCCTCCCGCAGTCCTTCGGGATTGGGCGGCATACAAATCTATTAAAATGGACAAATTGATCCAGGTGTGACTTCCATGTCCCTAGCAAGTGGAAAACCACACCAAAGTATCTAAATGTTCTAACCTGTTCCAAACTATATCCTTCCAATTTCCATGAGTAATTGGCTTGGTCTTTTAGCAAAAACTAAAATTCTTGATTTATCGAACTTAAGGACCAGCTTGTTTTGCCTAAAATAGCCGAGTGTAGAAAAAGGGGCAATGTGGAATATGCTTGTATGGTATCAGTTTTAGACAAAACCTATAGGCAAAACCATGTAATTTAATCAGTCCTTCTAAGTTCTCGTTGCTCTCTAAACCTGGTTGTTTTCTTACAGACATCTTGTTATCACGCTAGGCAACCTCATCAGCGCAAGGGAGAGTGGGATCAGCTGGCTATTGACAATGCAAACAATGTAGCTGGCCAGAGGTGGGTTTCTACCAGTTTGTACCTATTTGGTAGAACCGGTTTGTCAAATCTACCGAACCGGTTAGAAGAGGTTCCACCAGTGGACTCGGAAAGCAGGCCACACCTACAGAAGAGGTTCCAAAATTTTTTGAAACCCACCGCTGACACACACACACATACACACACACACATACACACACACACACTCACGCAGAGAGAGAAAGAGAAAGAGAAAGGAAGGAAGGAAGGAAGGAAGGAAGAAATGAAGAAAAAAAGAAAGAAAAAGTGAAAGAGAGATGAAAGAAAAAAAGGAAAAAGGGACAGAGAGACAAAAGGAAGGAGAGAAAGAGAGAGAAAGAAAGAAAGAAAGATAGAGCTATCTATCTATCTATCTATCTATCTATCTATCTATCTATCTATCTATCTATCTATCTATCTATCTATCTATCTATCTAGGCAAAGTATTGTTCAAAGTTCCAATTTATTAAGAGAGCCATGTTGGCACATCTTGGAAAACCCGAAAAGCTTCCTGGTTTTCCCCACCTAGATGAAGTTTCAAGATCTTGTCCCCACACCCACAAGTCCATCACATGGTCCAATCTCCCACTGCCTTATTGGCAGTTCCACCCATGCAATTCCGGTCCGGTGCAGAGGTGCCAAGACAAAGGATGACCTTGGCTTTCTAGAAAGAATTTTGTTATGGCTACATCGTATCTAACTCCATACAATCCCCCCTCCTATTTTCCCACAATAGAAAATTCATAGCAGAATAATAGAGTGTGTGGCAGGCCAAAGACTCAAAAAGAAAAGATGGCTGCAGGCCTGATAGATTATTTCTTATCCCTCCCCCTCCGTTGAGAGAGGGCTGTTCAATTTTGACATAGATGGCCTCTTTGACCCCTCTCTCAAAGCAACCGTCTTATAAGACCCAGACATAATTTGGGGGGGGGGGGATGCAGTATTGCTATACCTATGGCTATCTGAATGATCGGTTTAGGGACAGATTCTCGTAGATCAGATGTACCTGTTTGCTTCCTGATTATTTGATGGAACACAATCAGTCAATCCATTCTCATTCGTTTTAGTAATCTCTTGGATCTCATTCGTTTCATCAACAGCTAACATTAATCTTGCCTTGTATTATTTCCACGTTGCTTTGGCTTTGATGTCATAAGTCCCTTGGAGAATCATCTCTGCTCTAAGCCAAAGAAACGTGTGGGTTTATGTCCAGATTTGTAGCATTGGAACTCCCTGATTCAACATCCACCCACCTGCTCTGGTTTCACTCCAAGGCAACTATGGCATTTGGTCAATCAGCTTAATGAGGAGGGCTAGAGGGATGGCAGATTAATAAACTATTAAGGAATCAGGGCACTATATTAAGTGCCAACCAGATCCTGGCAATTCCTCTCTGCTCCAGTCAAGAGAGACTTCTTGGGAGACCATCCAAGTTCCAGAGGTTTTTCACTGTGATGTCTATATAGGTGAGTGAGCTTGGGGGGCAGATAATTAAAGCAGAAGTTTGGAGGGAAGTCTGGCTAGGAAGTTCTCAGCATAGCTGACCCATGGAACCTGCAGAATGGGACAGCTTGCCACAGCTAACTCGCGGTGGCCAACTCACCATGGCCAACTTGCCGCAGGACCAACATGCCACAGCCAACTTGCAGCGGGAAAATTTAACAATTCTATTCAATTATTTTTTTAAAAAAAAATATTTTAATTTTTGCCGTTCACATTCCATTCCATTGATATTCTCTTCCACAGTTTCTTTGATATCATCGTAACTCTTGTCCTGCAGCGAGTTGTCCCCGGGGTTGCAGCGGGTTGTCAGTAGGTGAGTAGGCTGTGTGTCAACTCACTAAGTATATCTAGTGTGCTCTCGAGTTGCCATGGGCAACTCAATGACAATTCGCCATGGGCAACTTGAGAGCAGACTAAATATGCTTAGTGAGTTGGGCAGCAAGGGGGTGGGGAGCACATTCCATGCAAACCTTCTTCCATCTCAGTTTACCAAAGCTGGCTTATGAGGCGTGGATTTCTACAGCATTTCTATGAGTGCCTCGTTGGAGAATGTGATTTATGACACAGACTGAGAGGAGGGGGGGGGAAAACAGGGTTAAAGTTGATCCAAAAATTACATGCAGCAGAGTTGACCTCACGCGAGTAGATGCCGACTTGCTCCTCCTAATAAATAACTGGTTTTCTCTTGAAATTTGACTCAAGACTCAAGAGTTAATTAGGGCATCTGTCGGAACCTTGACACTGTGGCGAGTTGGCCATGGCGAATTGTCATTGAGCCTGGAAGTGGAAGGAAGTGATGAAAAACCCAGATGCTCCCTGACCAAGTGAGCAACCATGGGAATGTCTATAGAGATTCTCAGTCATCCAGGTCGTGGTTGTCCCAAAGGTGCTTTTTTCAGGACTATGGACTTTCTTGTTTTTTTTTCTTTTGAAGACCTTTCGCTTCTCATACAAGAAGCTTCTTCAGCTCTGACAGGATAGTGGAGGAATGGAAGGATTTATATTCCTTGCAGACAGCTGGTCATTTGCATCCTTTTAGAGGGTCGTTGAGGCCACTTGGAGGTTCATCTGTGTCTTCAGGGTCACCTAAGTGGTGCAAATGGTTCCTGTAGTCTGCAATTTTTTCCTCTGGAAATCCATTCCTACTCCCACCGACACCATTCCAAGGGTGTTCATCCCAAATTGTATAGCTAAAAGTCTGTAGAGATTCTCAGTCATCATCCAGGTCACGGTTGTTCCGAAAGTGCTTTTTTCAGGAGGCAACTGGACTTTCTTGTTTTTTTTTCTTTTGAAGAGGTTTAACTTCTGATCCAAGAAGCTTCTTCAGCTCTGACAGGATAGTGGGGAAGGGAAGGATGATTTTTTTTTAAAAAAAAGAAAGGTAGCCAAGAGATATAGATATATTGTTATAGATATATACGAGGTGAGAAGCCTATAAATTATCTATCTATCATCTATCAGTGACATGCAGTCAGGGGAGGCAGGGGAGGCAGAGCCTCACCACTGTCATCATGAAAAGAAAAAAAATAAAGAAAGGGGGAAAATATATTTCTGAAGCAACAACATGAGCTTTTTTTTTTTTTTAAGGCTCTCAGGAAAAGTGGTTTTGCCCGTATCAGTGGACTTTTCAAAATTGCCCTTTGGGGATGCTTTGCACACCTGACAACTCCCTTTATAGGAACCATGTGCCTGTGTATTGCTGCGGTAGTAAAGAGCTGCTGTATCTGGAAAAACATCAGGGAGACCTGGAGGCATGCTAGTTGCCAGCAGGCAGGGTATGTCCCAGCATAGTTGGCAGGTGCTGGAATGCAACAGGAGTTGTGGGATCTCATCACTGCAGCTGATCTGAAGAAACGTTGTCCTAGATTGAGAAAGGGGACGTTCTTTGTCATTTTCTGGCATTGTGCAAATATCCTTCTCATTGGGATTGCAGAAGAGTGTTGAACTGAATTAGGCTTTAAGCGTTAATTCGACCTCCAAGGGAACTTTAATCCTGGATTACAGTCAGATGACACGAAGCCAAGAAATAGACAAGGGCGCCTCCTTTACTCATTAATATTCTGCTCCACCACCACCTACCATTCCACTTATCTCAAAAACACACTGGATGTTGCAAACTGTCCTTGCAAATATTCACACAGCTTTAAGGGAGATTGCATATATTTCAAAACAACATTGGAAAATCCCAATTGTTTTTGACCTACTTTGTCTCTCTTGCCCTGTCCTACCAGCCTCTTCTTTGATTGTTTCCAGTTGGGTGACTGACAACAGTAGTGATGTAGGGGTGAAATTCAGCAGGTTCTCACAGGTTCTGGAGAACCGGTAGCGGAAATTTTGAGTAGTTCAGAGAACCGGCAAATACACACCTCTGGCTGGCCCCGCCCCTGATCTATTCGCCTGTCTCCTGAGTCCCAGCTGATCGGCAGGAAATGGGGATTTTTTAAAAATATAATTAAAAAATATTGACATTAAAAGTGGATAATAACATAATGGTCCAAAGATCATTAGAGGTATGTCCAGATAATTGGTACAAGATGGTACTATACTTCTGTAGCCATTTTTTTTTCTTATGGACATTGCAGCAACACAGAACTTTGCCACTGCATACGTGGTAACCCGGTTAGTGTCCTGGAGGAGAAAGCCTAGGTAAAAATGGTCTGCCCTCCCTCGCAATCTCTCTAATAAGGGGAGAATATGTGCAGACCTACAAGCTCTGTGTAGCTCGCAGTGTAATAGAACATGTGGGCTATTAAGAAAAGGCAAGGACTGCTTTCTGTTTGCAAGAGCATGCTTCTCCATTTCTCCTTTAGGGAAATGTAATATCTTGCCTTTTTAATATTTCCCAAAATAGTTCATGGCGGTGGGAGGGGGGCAGAGGTGGGTTCCTACCAGTTCGCACCTGTACAGTAGAACCGGTTCGTCAAATCTACCAAACCGGTTAGAAGAGGTTCCACCAATGGACCCAGAAAGCAGGCCACACCTACAGAAGAGGTTCCAAATTTTTTTGAAACCCACCACTGCCCCCCCACACACACAGACAAACAGACAGACTGACAAAGAGAGAGAGAGAAAGAGAAAGAAAGGAAGAAATAAATAAAGAAAAAAGAAAGAAAAAGAGTGTGAGAGAGAGATGAAAGAAAAAAGAAAAAAGGGACAGATTGACAAAAGGAAGGAGAGAGAGAGAGAGAGAGAGAGAGAGAGAGAGAGAGAGAGAACACATGCCAGGCAAGCCACTCCCACCAGGTCACATGGACGGCAAGCCACTCCCACAAAGGAGGCCACACCCACAGAGTAGGTTCCAAAAAATTTTGAAACCCACCACTGGGGGGGGGGGGGCTTCCCACAGCAGGATGTGCTCATTCGACTTTCCAAGCAAGGAGACCAGATTTTTTTATTTATTTTTTTGCAAATTTCAAAAGTCTCTGTTCAGACAACTTGTTGACTCTCATAAATCCATAGGGGTGGTTTTCTTGCCAATGGCATGGTAATGGTTTGGTATGACCATTTTTCTTAAATGTTTCATTGCTTCCCAATCTGATCTGTGGCCCCAGGGATGCCTTAATCTGTACATGCCTAAGGCTGTGTGAAAATCTACCTTGATCAAGTCAGGCGTTGCTAGAACACGATGTTCGTCTAAATTTATAACTAGGTTTGCTGTGCTTCTAATCTTTCTATAACGGTAGATGAAAGTAACTTTGATTCCCCCAGATATATTAATATCTGGTAGTGTCTATATATTACATATAGGCAAATATTTCTGGGAATGTCAAGATGCTGACTCTTAGGCCAGGCCAGACCAGAATAATAGAGGGAGCTTGGAGGTCTTCTGGTCCAGCCCCTTGCTCAAGCAGGAGACCCTTATACCATTCCTTGTACCATTCAGACAAATGAGTGTCCAGTCTTTCCTTAGAAGTTTCCAGTGTTTGAGCATTCACAACTTCTGGAGGGAAGCCATTCGACTGATTACTTGTTCTAACTTCCAGAAAATTTGTCCTTAGTTCTAGGTTGGATCTCTCCTTGATCCATTTCCATCTGTTGCTTCTTGTCTTGTTAAGATGTTCTGAATTTTAAACTTGCACAAGAAGGATGGACTACTTCTTAATAGGACTCTCCTTAAATCGGTGGGGAAGTTCAAAGCGTTGAGGATATTTGATGAACACAAGTTATGCCTCCACGTTTTACAGCCCTTAGTTTTACAGTCAAGAAGAAACACGGTTTAGCAAACTAATCATACAGATGTCAACGGTCTGACTAGCCACCCCCAGTGGTGAAATACAAATTTTTTTTTACTACCGGTTCTGTGGGCGTGGCTTGGTGGGCATGGCAGGAGAAGGATACTGCAAAATCTCCATTCCCACCTAGAGGTGAGTTGCTCCTGGTGCGGCCCGGTGTGGCCGAATTGGTAGTGGTATTCTGGCCTGAGTAACAGAACCAGCAGCACTCCAGGCTGGCCATGCCCGCAAACTGGTTCCCTGGTTGCCGCTGATGCTGCCATTGCCGGCATGTTGTTTAGTAATGCATGTGCATCCACAGTTAACTGTAAATTGTCTGGCCCATGAGCGAAGCGAACCGGTAGTAAAACCAGGAGCAACCCACCTCTGTTCCCACCTCACTCCAGGGGAAGGATACTGCAAAATCCCCATTCCCTCTCCACTCCTGGGGGAAGGATATTACAAAATCTCCATTCCCACACACTCTGGGGCCAGCCAGAGGTGAAATTTGCCGATTCTCCAAACTATTCAAACTTTTTACTACCAGTTCTCCAGAACCTGTCAGAACCGGCTGAATTTCACCCCTCCTCCCCCAAAAATAGGCACTCTCAGGCACTTGCATGGTTAAACAATAGCTTTACCCTTTCTCCACCCATGTATGAATGGTCCTTTTGTTTGAGAACAGTCCACTTCTTTGTCAGATACCTGCAGCAGTGACCTTGGTGGATTCTTGGCTCTCACAGTGTATTCCCTGGAGCCTCTGCCTTCTTCCTCCCCCTAGTTCTTTGTCATGTTGAATAGCGATAAGACTCGATAACTTTCAAAAGCGGTTCAATCATGACAGCAGATGTGTCGTAGACCATAGGACAAGTTTATAAGCTTTGAAGGACAACAGGACAGGTTTATAAGCTTTGAAGATTCAACTGTTTGATTTCATGTGTCTTCCTGCCAGATCCTGCCACCAAGAACTTGGAAATGAAGGACACCATGTCTTTGGTTGGTGCTTACTATAGTGGGAAGTCAGTCCTTGTTACAGGAGCTACGGGGTTTATGGGGAAAGTCCTGGTTGAGAAGCTTCTCCGGTCTTGCCACGACGTGAAAACCATCTACATTTGTGTGCGGGCCAAAGGTGGACGTTCCATGCAAACCAGAGTGGAGAATCTGCTGCAATGCAAGGTAAGGAAATTAGAGGGTGGACAGAAATGGGTAGCAGCTGGTAGGGTTTTGCCACAGGTTCACTGCAGAGGTAGTATTCAACAGGTTCTGACCAGTTCTGGAGAACCAGTAGAAGACAGTTTGAGAAGTTTGGAGAACCGGTAAATACCACCTCTGGCTGGCCATGCCCCCATCTATTCTCTGCCTCCCAAGTCCCAGCTGATCAGGAGGAAATGGGGATTTTGCAGTATCCTTCCCTGGAGTGGGTTGGATTGGGGATTTTGCAGTATCCTTCCCCTGGAGTGGCGTGGCAATGGGGATTTTGCAGTATCCTTCCCCTGGAGTGGGTAGGGAATGGAGATTTTGCAGTATCCTTCCCCCTGGAGTGGGGAGGGAATAGGGATTTTGCAGTATCCTTCTCCTGCCATGTCCACCAAGCCACGCTCACCTCTGCCACACCACTGGCAGAGGGCTGCAGCATTGTGGCTGAAAAGGAGCTCAAGGGGCCTCGTTTTGCTGGCAGAGCACTGGGACTACAACAGGCACCCCCGACATAAGTGACATCAAGCTGTCCATGGCCACCCCGGTCCCCAAGGTCAAACACAACCCTGATGCAGCCCTCATTGATATTGAGTTTGACACCCCTGCTCTCTCTGCTAGCATTTGATGCCACCATTAATAATATCAAACAAATTAATTCCTGGTGTCTATGGAGATTCTCAGTCATCCAGGTCATGGTTGTCCCAAAGGTGCTTTTTCAAGAGGCAACTGGACTTCTTGTTATAAGAAAGTCCAAAGGCCTCTTGAAAAAGCACCCTTAGCATTTTTCTTTTTTGTTAAGTGAATATTCTCTGTTGCACTCCAGGTGTTTGATAGAGTCCGGGAAGAATGGCCCAATTTCCATGAGAAGATTAAGCCCATCAGTGCTGAGTTCACCCAGCCAAACCTGGCTATCCCTTCCAAAGACATGGAGGAGCTGCTCTCTGAGGTCAACGTGATCTTCCATTGTGCAGCAACAGTTCGGTTCGATGAGCCCCTGAAGTAGGTTCCCCTTGCTCTCCCCTTGGGTGTCTTTCCCTCCAGTCCCAATCATATTTTCTTGAAAGGAGATATGAGTAAGTGCATCAAGCCATTCCCAAGAATTAGGGCTACATCACTTTGAAGAAGACCATAGTGGAGTGTAGCCATTATTTACAACACAGGCAGGGTGGGCTGCGACAGGTTCGCCCGGGTTTGAGAGAACCTGTAGCTAACGTTATGGCCAGTTCGAAGAACCTCCAAATCCCACTCCTGGCTGGCCCCGCCCACCCCTCTCCTCCCAGGAGTCTCCACGCAGCCCATTTTGGATGCGAGGTAAGTGCAGCACCCACATGGAGGCTCTAGGAAAGTTCCAGAAGTCTGGAAACGGGCCTGTTTCCAGCCTCCACTGGGCCTCTGGAGCATGGGGGAAGCAGTTTTCGCCCTCCCAGAGGCTCGAGGAAAGCCTCTGGAGCCTGGGAAGGGCAAAAATGCCCCCTGGCAGTGGTGCAGGAGGCCAACCAGGCCTTGTCCACCATGGTCACACCCACCCATCAACCAGGCAGCGAACCTGTTGCTGAAATTTTTGAAGATCACCCCTGAACACAGGTAATCCTCAATTTATGACCATAATGAAGCCTGGAATTTCTAGGGTAAGTCATGATAGTCATAAGTCAAGGCACTCACATGACAAGGCCCGGTTTTATGACCTTTGCTGTAGTCATGTGACTGTTGATGTCTGTGCATCCATTGGGACTCCAGAACTAGGTTGCAAGTAGCGTTTGTCATAACTTTGAATGTTATAAATCGAAGACCTTGTGTAAAAAGGTTAGAAGAGATTCATAAAGTGTACCATATTTTTTGGACTATAAGACACACCTTTTTCCCTCAAAAAAGAGGCTGAAAATCTGGATGCGTCTTATACACCGAATACAGCATTTTCTTGCCTCCCGAAACCCCGCCCCTTCACCAAAATGGCCATGCAGAGCCTTTAGGAGGCTTGTAGATTGCTCCTGGGGGCTGTTGTTTGCTCAATTTTAAACCTCCCCCCCAGCCCCCAGGAGCACTCTATAAGCCTCCTAAAGGCTCTGCACGACCATTTTTTTGACAAAAAACAAGCTCATTTTCATGAAAAATGGGCCGTTTTTTGCAATTTGTTTGGTCCCCACCCCCAAGAGCCCTTTACAAGCCTCCTAAAGACTATTCATGTCCTTTTTTGAAAAACAAATGTCCATTTTCTTGAAAAATGGGCCATTTTGGGGAGGTCTGCAGAGTCTTATACTCCGAAAAATACGGCACTTGTTTTCCTGCCAGAAGCAAAAGAACTTTTTTATTTTCAATATATTTTTATTATTTTTACATTTAAAAGAATGCAGTACCGCAAAGTCAGGGTGACTATGCATTCACATTACTTACAGCTAGTCACAACTATTGACAATTAGCCTACTTAATACATTATTTATCCTTCTGTCCAAACACAATATACAGTTTGTTCCAGTCTTGTCACTTTGTCTTATATACCAGTCATAAAATCTATTCCAGACTTCAAAATATTCTGATTCCCCAAAAGAACTTTGAAAAATGAAATATTTCTTTAGCTGATTGGTTTGGTTTCCCGAAGAGGGCTATTTCCCACCTAAGTGAAAAGTGATGGGAGAGTGGAGCAGGAAGGCCCTCAGAGGCGAACCAAAGACATACCCATCTTTTAAAGCTTTAAAATCAAAGTTGTCTGAACTAATGTTGGCAAAATTTGGCAATGGTGTGACTCAGTTTTGACAATCTGATTTGAAATTGTTCCAGGCATCTGGATAAGGTTTGAATACTAGAAGTGGAAAACTCCCACTTACATTTCCAACCTGATTCGTTACTTTTAAAAACAAAATTATTCTGTCAAAAACGAAAAAGCTACTTTCACATGTGTGGTATTCACTTATCTTCCCTACAGGTTTGCAAATGTGAGGGTGTGCGCTTGTTTGCTTCACTCGCACGCACCACCTCTGCGCATGCGCGCAGCCTTTCCCATTGCCAAAAAGCAAATGGCCTTAAAATTCAGGGTCCAGGTATCTTTTAAATTCACCTGGTAGTCAAACGCGGACTTTGTCTTCACTGTAGGTGATGCTGTTATCTTTATTTGTTGGGTGGTGGTGGAGGGGGTTGGTCAACTAATTTGTACCAGGCCACGGTCATTTCCACTACTAGCAGAGATCTCTCATACGGTGATGTAGACTATATCTGTGGTCTTCTCCACACTACATGAGATATCTTGCCATCAAGATGTTCTGAAGCTCCTGAGGCAACTCTCAGAAGAGCCAAGAGGACCTCACACCAGCAGGACTTCATCCTAGCTTTTTGTTCCTTCTTGAGCAGGGATGCTCTTCTCCTGAATGTTATGGGTACCCAGCAACTCCTGAGGCTGGCCCACCAGATGAAGAACCTCGAAGCTCTCATCCACGTTTCAACGGCCTATTCAAACTGTAACCGGAAGCACATAGAGGAGGTCTTCTATCCTGTTCCTGTGGAACCAACAAAGCTTTTGGACCTGGTGACGTAAGTAATGGAACCAACCCTCCCTCTGTTGTGATGTGATTGTATGTAGGTCAGAAGGAATACTTATTGTCTTATCCTATGTACTTTCTTAGCAATAGCAATAGCAGTTAGACTTATATACTGCTTCATAGGGCTTTCAGCCCTCTCTAAGCGCTTTACAGAGTCAGCATATTGCCCCCAACAACAATCCGGGTCCTCATTTTACCCACCTCGGAAGGATGGAAGGCTGAGTCAACCTTGAGCCGGTGAGATTTGAACAGCCAAACTGCAGGACTGCAGTCAGCTGAAGTAGCCTGCAGTGCTGCACTCTAACCACTGCGCCACCTCGGCTCTAAAGAAAGAGAGAGAAATTGTGGTAGGGAAGTTCCAGAAATGTAAAATGTTTATGGAGATGCCTCCTGCAAAGAGTAGTGATACAATATAGAATAAAACTCTTTATAGAATTAGAATCCTTTATTGGCCAAGTGTGATTGGACACACAAGGAATTTGTCTCCAGGCAGGGGTAGGCTGCTGGAGGTTCGCAGGGGTTTGGGAGAATCTCTAGCTAAGATTCTGTGCAGTTTGGAGAACCCCCAAATCCCACTCCTGGCTGGCCACACCCACCCTACCCCTCCCCTCCCAGGAGTCCTCCTGCGGCTTGTCTTGGATACAGGTAAGTGCAGAGCGCACACAGAGGCTCAGGGAGGCCAAAAAACGGGCCTACCAGAAGTTCGGGGAGACCGAAAACAGGTCTGTTTCTGGCCTCCAGAGGGCCTCCGGAGCCTGGGGAGGCTGTTTTTGCCCTCCCAGAGGCTCAAGGAAAGCCTCCGGAGCCCAGGGAGGGCAAAAATGCCTCCCCCACTGTGGTGCAAGAGGATGATTAGGCCATGCCCACCATAGCCACGCCCATCCAGCAAATGGGCAGAGAACTCCTTGCTAAAACTTTTGAACCCCGTCCCTCTCTCTGGTGCTTATGCTCTCAATATCCATGCAAGGAACAGGTGATAAATCATGGTCATAATCATAAATACAAGTGGTTTTATAATGTAATGATCTTTGTCCTGGTAAATGGTAATGAAGGAGGAGGAAAACACACATACTTGGTTAAAAGAGCATCCACCATCATTGTTCCTGTGGAAACAAAGAAGCTTTTGGACTTGGTGGCATAAGTCAACGGCCCCCAACCTTTTGGGTACCAGGGACCGGTTCCATGGAGAGAGATTTTTTCCACATACTGGAGTGGGTATGGCTTCCTATGCTGCCTGCATCCCGCGGATGGGACTTTGCTTGTTTACAAGGACCGGTTTCCGGCATGCCGCAGACTGGTGCCGGTCCACAGACTGGGGGTAGGGGAACCCTGGTGTAAGTAACAAAAGCAATCCTCCCTCTGTTGCGATATATTTGCAAGTAGGTTTGAAGGAATAATTATTGCCTCATCCTATGTACTTTCTTCCAAGAGAGAGGATTAGTGGTAGGATAGTTCCCAAAATGTGCAAGGATTGCCAAAGTAGATATACCATGGGAAGAATATATCATGTGATCCTTTTTGACCCAAGGTCTGTCTTCCTGTTGGTAAACAATCTTGAGATGAACGAGTCACATGTGGAAGGAAGGAAGGAAGGAAGGAAGGAAGGAAGGAAGGAAGGAAGGAAGGAAGGAAGGAAGGAAGGAAGGAAGGTGTCATGCCCCTATTGGAGTCAAAATCCAAGAGGGAAGATGAACAGCTGACAGAGAGCATGAGAGTGGCTCCGTTGACTGTGGAAAAAACGGTTCCACCACAAAACCGCGGATGACAAAATCGCGGTCGACGAAAGCGCGCATTTGATGTCATCACAGCGCGATGAAAACATCGCGCTGTGATCGAAAAATGTAAAAATAAAGCGAAAACCTTACCCTAACCCCCCCAAACCTAACCCTAAACCTAACCCTAAACCTAACCCTTCACCTAACCCTAAATCTAACCCTAAACCTAACCCTTAACCTAACGCTAAACCTAACGCTAACGTTTAATGTAACGCTAAACGTAACCCTAACGCTCTAAACCTAACCCTAACCCTTAACCTAACCCTAACCCTAAACCTAAATCTAACCCTTACCTTTATGTGAATCGGCTTGCTTTAATTTTATTTTTATTTCAATTTTTAATTTTTTTGTCGCGCTGTGATGACGTCAAATGCGCGCTTTCGTCGATCGCGCTTTTGTGGACTGCGGTTTTGACGGGTCACGGAAAAAACTGGGGAAGGGCAAAGTCAGGCTGGGCAGAGCAGGGAAGAGGTAGAACAAGGGAGAGGAGTTCAGATGAAGACCAAGGCCCACCCTGCTCTTCATCCTAGGGCACACAGAGAAGAACAGAGAAGAGAGCAACGTGGGTTGTATGGCTTATGAGGGAGGAAAGGGCCGCAATTCCCTTCACAAGGCACACCTGGGGATGGAGTTTAAAGGAGAGGCAAATGGGAGGGGTGGTTGTCAGGAACAAACACTGAGTTTAACTGCTTATCCGAGTTCCTGGCATCCTCCCAACTGATTTAATTTACTCCCATGCTACTTCACTTCTGGAACTCCTTATCTTGCTTGCTCTGCCGAATTAATTGTCTTCTCTTGCCTTGTTGGGTTTACAGTTGAAAGTTTTGTGCTTACAATATTTGGACTGGAGTATTTTCAAGGCAAAGGCTGTTACAGGTTTGTGGAAGAGTTGAAAGGGACATTGGAGGGCACAGTTGGTGTTAATAAAGGGACTCATACATGTTCTCTGGCTGTGTTGCGGTATATAAGTCTACTGCTATTGCTATTGCTGTGTTGCCTTTGTGCTATGCCCCAGGTCATCATGGAAAGAAGGAAGGAAGGAAGAAAGGAAGGAAGGAAGGAAGGAAGGAAGGAAGGAAGGAAGGAAGGAAGGAAGGAAGGATTGAGGACCCAGAGTGTTGGGGCAATATGCTAACTCTGTAAACTGCTTAGAGAGGGCTGTAAAGCACTGTGAAGTGATATCAGAGATAGTATTCTTCCAATTCGGATTGGTTCACCCTAACTGGTAGCAGAAATCATCTTATTCTTATGGCTCTATTTCGTCCTATTTAGGGATGATTTTTGAGCAAAGCACATGCGCGTAAGATCAGGTGCATGCGTGGATGGGGCGCATGTGAGTGAAACAACCACACGCACACATTTGCGAACTGGTAGGGAAGCAGGGGTGGGTTCCTGCCAGTTCTAACCTCTTCTATAGAAAAGGTTCCACAAATCCACGGTGCTGTTTAGAACCGGTTCCAGCTCTCTCCCGCCGCCCGTCCACACATCATCAAGATGAAGAGCGAGAGGAGGAATTCTGGGAGTTGAAGTCCACAAGTCTTAAAGCTCCAAGTTTGAACACCCCTGGGGTTTTTTTCCTAAAGGGTTAGGGGTGCAAGGGTCTTGTAACTTGACAGCTTTAAGACTAGCACACTTCAATGCCAGAGTTTCTGAGCCAACATTTTGGTTGCTAAACAAGAGGGTTGTTAAAGTGAGTTCCACCACATTTTACAAGTTGGCCACGCCCACCCAGTCACATGGCTGCCAAGCCACTCCCACCCAGTCACATGGCCACCAAGCCACTCCCACAAAGCAGGCCACACCTACAGAAGAGGTTCTAATAAAATTTGAAACCCATCACTGTAGGGAAGGTAAGCGAAAGCCACTCCTGAGTGGTATATAAAGCTGAGGTGGCGCAGTGGGTAGAGTGCAGTACTGCAGGCCACTTCAGCTGACTGTTATCTGCAGTTCAGCGATTCAAATCTCACCGGCTCAAGGTTGACTCAGCCTTCCATCCTTCCGAGGTGGGTAAAATGAGGATCCAGACTGTAGGGGCAATATGCTGACTCTGTAAACCGCTTAGAGAGGGCTGGAAGCCCTATGAAGCGGTATATAAGTCTAACTGCTATTGCTAACTGCTATATAAATCTAAGTGCTATTGCTAATGCTATCTTAAAAGAGGACCTGCCACATATATAAAACTTTTAACTTTTCCAAGGAGATGCATGTGAAAATATGTAAGGACAATGCTTTAAGTTTAATTTTCTCCCATCAATATATTTTATTTTATTTTTAAAAAAATATCCTGCTAGGTGGATGGATGAGTCCCTCATTGAAGCGATCACCCCAAATTTGATTGGAGACTGGCCCAACACCTACACCTTCTCCAAAGCTCTGACTGAACATCTGATCCAGCAGGAGAAAGGGGACTTAAATGTTGCCATCATTCGACCCTCCATCGTGGGGGCTAGTTGGCAGGAGCCCTTCCCGGTAAACATGTGTGCTCTTCTGTTGCTCAATTTACATGCTACTTCCTAGCAAAAAAAGGTTGATTCAGAACCATTCCGTAATGGCTCTAAATAAGAATGTGCTTCTTATGTCCTGCCAGCAGAACTGGCAGAAGTTTTGAACAGTGAGGAGGTTGGGGAGGAACTTGGGCCAGTCCTGGAGTCTGGGGAAGGCTCTGATGAGGGCTCTGCAATGGCCGATAAGATCCCACAGGGTGGGCCTCCTTCAGATGCCGTCAGCTGGACAGTGTCAGCTGGCGGGCTCCCGGAGGACAGCCTTCTCTGTGGCTTCTCCGACCCTGTGGAACCAGCTACCCCCAGAGGTTACCCACTCTCATGGCCTTCAGAAAAGCTGTTAAAACTTGGCTGTTCCGGCAGGCCTGGGGCTGTTGACCTTATTGTAAAGGTCCAGCCCCGATTAGAAATGTATGCGTGTTGGGAATTTTTAAATTATTCTTTTATTTTGCTTTTCTTTTTCTTTCTTTGTAAGCCGCCCGGAGTCCTCCAGGATTGGGCGGCCTAGAAATTTAACAAACAAACAAACAAACAAACAAACAAATGAGGACAGGGCTGTCTGGCAGTTATCAGACATCAGTGAGGCAGAAGAACAGCTTGAGCCTGTTCCCAGTGTGCCCATGTGCAGAGTTGTCAGATGAAGGGAACAGCTAAGGAACAAGGGTTGACTTGGGAGTAAAGCCACAGGTGAATGGCCCCTCCCATAGGGAATAAAAGAGGAGCGAAAGGGGAGTGGAGTTTGCAGGTAACAATTAGTTCATTCCTCCATTCTTGCCAAGTATTGGGCATTTAGAAGATATTGGCCTGGCCACTCTTCAAGCCTGATAAAAGTCGGTAATTGTGAACTATCTTGAAAGACTGTGGGGGAGGAAAGACTTTGCTGGAGAAGAATTCACTGTACATTAAATAAAAGGGGTTTATCGAGACGAGGTCTCTGCTTCGTGCTGCTGGGGAAACCTAGGTCGGAAGAGTGCTTCTCATGCTTTTGGCAAAGCCATCACCAATAACCTTTAAAGCTAAAACGAGTAAACCTGGATTCATGGATGAGATCTATTATGGAATCTTAGGGTCAGAAGGTCATGTGCCCAAAAGAATGTCTGCAAAGGCTTAATTTTATGGGCACAGCCATAACATTGAAAAACAGACAAACATCCCAAAGGCATAGGAGTCTAATCTCCATCCAGAAATCATGATGAAATCCCTTGTTTAGAGTCAAGCCCTTCAAATTAATTACAACAGAACACTGTTTTCTAGAAACTTGCATCTGAGGTTATATAGTGAGCATCTGGATGTTTTTAAGAAGAGTCTCTAGACCAGATGTGTCAAACTCAGGGCCCATGGGCTGGATC
Source organism: Thamnophis elegans (assembly GCF_009769535.1). NCBI lineage: Eukaryota > Metazoa > Chordata > Lepidosauria > Squamata > Natricidae > Thamnophis > Thamnophis elegans. The sequence continues at coordinate 75,768,134 of NC_045547.1, forward strand.
CGCCCCACAGGGTGGTTAGATCTGGCCTGCAGGGCCACCCTGGAAACCGTGAAGGAATGGCCCACAGTGCCTCCACCAGGGCTGCCCTCCCGATCTCTGTTTTCTCTGGCAGAGGGTTGCAGGAGGCCATCGCAGCCGAAAATGGAACTCGAGTGCCCATTTTCACTGGCAGAGCTCTCCAGCCACCACAAGCGCCCTCGACACAAGTGATGTCAAGCTGGCCATGCTTCCCACCCAGCCCCCTCAAGGTCAAACACAACCCTGATGCAGCCCTCAATGAAATTGAATTTGACACCCCTGGTCTCGATTATCACTTATCTAAATTGGCATTGGTTCTCCTGCTTAAGCAGGGGCTGGACTACAAAACCTCCAAGGTCCCTTCCAGAATCTATCCTATCCTATCCTATCCTAGTCTAGTCTTCTTCATTATTCTATTCTATTCTATTCTATTCTACTCTACTCTACTCTACTCTACTCTACGCCATGCCATGCCATGCCATTCTATTTATTCTACCCTACTCTATTCTTCATTATTCTATTCTATTCTATGCTATGCTATGCTATGCCATGCCATGCCATTCTATTTATTCTACCCTACCCTATTCTTTATTATTCTATTCTATGCCATGCCATGCCATGCCATTCTATTTATTCTACCCTATTCTTTATTATTCTATTCTATTCTATTCTCTCTCAAACTTTACTTCCCAAATTATAACAGATTCCTCAGAATGATCTACAACATTTGGTTATGTGCCTCAAGGACTCTCTTTTAAGTAGAGAAATGGGCTATTATGTGAATAATAAATACAGAAGAGAAAGTATTTACAACTTATAGTTTATGGCGAAAGGTACTCTGAAACACACCAAGAGCCATATCAACCACATGTATTTCCCTTCCATGTGCTTCAGATTGAACCCAATATTTGCTCACAGCCGCTCAACCTAAAAGGTGGTTAATTAATACCAGCAGCCTACTAATCAACAAGAGCAAAGCACGCCATAACAATTCAGGTCTAGGCAACCAGTTCCTAGGATAGGAAAGCCTCGGAGGCAACTCTGCCCACACATTCTTGGGCAAGAGCTAGCAGCCTCATTCAGGAAAGCAGCGGGGAAGTAGCCCTCCCACCTTCCAGTCTGACTATCAACAGCCTCTTATAGTACAATTGATGCTGGACGAACAGGACTAACGCCTGAGACATTTAGATTTTGACCGCAAAGGGTCTGTCTTTCTGTTCTTCTGCAGATTTGTGTCTCTTCATCAAAATTCAAGGAGAAACAAAACTGGTAATCTCCATATTAGTTTTCAAAAGTTTGGCCAGTATTCATGTCTTCATGCTATCCCCCTTTTACATTCTTTCTTGTTGGTTACCCCTTTGTTGTTGTTAGTTGCGAAGTCACGTCCGACCCATCATGACACCATGGACAACGTTCCTCCAGGCCTTCCTTTTCTCTACCATCTTCCGGAGTCCATTTAAGGTCATGCCGTCTGCTTCAGTGACTCCATCCAGCCACCTCATTCTCTGTCGTCCCCTTCTTCTTTTGCCCTCAATCATTCTCAGCATGAGGCTCTTCTCCAGGGAGTCCTTCCTTCTCATTAGATGGCCAAAATACTTGAGGTTCATCTTCAGGATCTGATCTTCTAAAGAGCAGTCAGGGTTGATCTCCTCTAGGACTGACCGGTTGGATCACCTTGCAGTCCAAGGGACTCGCAGGAATCTTCTCCAGCACCAGAGTTCAAAGGCCTCAATTCTTTCTCAATTCTTTCTCAATTCTTAGCAAGCATTTAGCATTGTTTGCAATATTGGCTTAATCCATCTGTGAAGAGCAAAATTCCGCAGGAGAACCTCAGTTTTCAGTCCTGAAGGTGCTTGACTCTGTTAGCCAGCTGAAATATGTTGTAGACAATCTTAATAAACATACAGACTCCACAACAATCTATGCTTCATTTTTTTCAGGGCTGGATTGACAACTTCAATGGTACGAGCGGCCTCCTTGTCGCAGTAAGTAGAGATGAAAATAGGACTTCAAAAAATCTTGGGAGCAGTGAAACAGGCCCAGAAGAAACCACGAAGAACCAAAGCATGAAGCTTATCTAGAGAGATAAGGGCAGAATCTAGTGATTCTGACAATGCATAGCCTAGGCCAGGGATCTCAAACTGGATTTCTTCGAGGGCCAGATGAGCATTGTAGTTCTCCTCCATGAGCCAGTGTAGGAGGGAGGAGCGTTGGGGAAGAAATGGAGCAGATGTGTCCTGCAACACTCTGCTGGCCAAAATGAGGCACGGGGCAGCCGCACACAGACTCCCTGTGCCGCCTCTTTGGCCAGGACGGCCTCCAGAAGCAATTTGTCAGCCAAAATAGGGCATCCTTGTTTTCGGCCTCCATGGCCTCCTGCAGCACCATCCCAGACATTTTTGCCCAGCAGAGTACTGCTGGAGGCTGGGGAGGTTCAAAACGGGGGCCTCATGACACTTCCATGTGGCCCATTTTTGGCTGGCAGACTGCGTTGGAAGCCGGGGAGGCCGAAAACAGAACACACGAGGGCCTTGCAAGACTTCCCTGTAGCCCATTTCGGCCGGCAGATGCACTGCAGGCTGGTCCTTTGATATTTCCGTGGGCCAGATCTAGCCTTGAGTTTGATACCCCTGGCCTAGGCTGATCAAGGAGGAGGTTCACCAGGCCTGGTGTTTCTGAGCGAGTTCAAGAGCTTTTGGCTCTCCTGACTAATATGACAGTTAAAGTACCAGAATGATCACACTGCAACAATGGAAGGCCAGATTCCGGGGAGAGCAGAGATGGTTCCATTGTTACAGAATTCATATCTCAGACTAACTAAGCCAGAGGTGGCTTCCTACCTATTTGGTCCGGTTCGGCCAAATCGGTAGTAACTCTGGTGGACAAGTGACTGTGCCAGTTCTGTGATTGGCGACATCATCTTGATTTTCTGTTCTGCACATGCGCAGAACAATCTTCATTGAAAAAAAAATGTAATTTTTATTCATTTTTTAATGCGCGCATGCGCAGATCGTTTCAAATGAAAATGCGCATGAAGTGAGCGCACGAAGCAAGCACAATTTTTTTTTTAATACTGAACCAGCAGTAATGGCAGCTGGAACCTGCCCCTGAACTAAACTCTATGTTAAATAAGGAAATCAAGTTACATAGGTTAATTAACTTCTTTATTTCTAGGGTGCAAAAGGGATTTTACGGAGTATAAAATGCAATCCAGCTGCAGTAGCTGATATTATCCCAGTAGACCTCGCTATCAACTTAACCATCGCCGCTGGCTGGTACACTGCAGTTCACAGGTGGAGTCTCTTTCTTGAGCAAGAGATAAGCCAATGAGGTAGAATGGGTTTTTCCCCCCAAGGTTGCAAGTTTTTCAGGAGCTGCCAAAGCTGCTGATTCCTCATATCGTCATCCACGTTTTAAAGCTTTCTGAATGTCCAACAGTGCCTCCTACAGGCAGTACTGCAGTACAGTAGAGCAATAGCACTTATATACCGCTTTACAGTGCTTTACAGCCCTCTCTAAGCTGTTTACAGAGTCAGTCTCTTGCCCCCAACAATTTGGGGGCATTTTACACACCTCGGAAGGAGGGAAGGCAGAATCGACCTTGAGACTGATGAGATTCGAACTGCCAAATTGTAGGTAGCCAGCAGTCAGCAGAAGTAGCCTGCAGTACTGCACTCTCACCAGTGCGCCACCGTGGTTCATTTCTGCCTTCACAAGATCCATAATGTTGTCTTCTGCCCCCTGCCTTGTGAGAGAAGCCAGCACACCTATTGTCTTCATTGTTGGGGTTTCTTTCCGGCAACAGGTACACACTGCCATTTTGTACAATGTTATAGGGAGCACTTGCTCATAGACAGCATTGCCCTGTCAGCTCTAGGGAGCATGCGGGCGCTGGCCATCTGATCAGTTCCTGCAACTGTTCTTCATGTTTTAACCTCCAGTCCCCTCATCATCTCTCTTGCTCTTCTCTGCACTCTTTCTAGAGTCTCCACATCTTTTTTTACATTGTGGCGACCAAAACTGAATGCAGGATTCCAAGTGTGGCCTTCCCAAGGCCTTATAAAGTGGTATTAACACTTCACGTGATCTTGATTCTATCCCTCCGTTTATGCAGCCTAGAACTGTATTGGCTTTTTTGGCAGCTGCTGCACACAGCTGGCTCCCATTTAAATGGTTGTCCACTAGGACTCAGGGGTTTTCAATACAATTGTATAGAATATGAAGGATGTGTGTTTTGGGTTTATTTTTTTAAATGTATAATGTGCACGCATTTAATCTCATTATACGAGGTGCAATGACAATAAAGTAAACTGTTAACTATTAATCAAAAACCTCCCTCTTTTCAATGAGTATTGAGAACTGACATCAGAAAGAATTGCCACTCTAGGATGCCACACTTGCTCTCCTTAACAGCCCAGACTCTCCCTTCCACCTCCCATGACATCACAAACGGTTGCCATTCTAGGATGCTACACTTGCTCTCCTTAATGGGCCAGGCATTCTAGAGTTATGCTGGAACACACACACACACACACACACACACACGGAGGGAGGGAGGGAGGGAGGGAGGGATAGAGAGAGAGAGAGAGAGAGAGAGAGAGAGAGAGAGGGAGAGGGAGAGAGAATGAGAATAAATGTAGTATTCATACATTTGGTGCATTTTGTGAACTTTTTATTTCTATTCTTTTCAGGCCCAAATCGCCACTGATCTACAACTGTACCTCAGGTGCCCTCAACCCATTGTCATGGGAAGAATTGCGTGAGTATTATTATTATTATTATTATTATTATTATTATTATTATTATTATTATTATTATTATTAACAAACAAGGATTCAGAAAATTCCACTAGACTTTTTGATTGGAAACCATCCTTGACAGCTTGCCTTGCCATTGAGATTTAAAGGGGCACCACTCTCATTGTGGATAAGAGAGCAGAGGGTGAGGTTCTTCGCACAATTCGGTTAATGTAACCTGACAATGAAGTTACAACGTCCGTCTGTGCTTCTTGTGTGGAAATACTTTGCAAGGATGACACTAACCCAATGATTTGTTTTATTGTTTTATTTGTGAATCTCTAAGGCCACCTTCTTGTTAATAGGAAGAGCCGAGGTGGCGCAGTGGTTAAATGCAGCACTGCAGGCTACTACAGCTGACTGCAGTTCAGCAGTTCGGCTGTTCAAATCCCACCAGGCTCAAGGTTGACTCAGCCTTCCATCCTTCCGAGGTGGGTAAAATGAGGACCCAGATTGTTGTTGGGGGCAATATGCTGACTCTGTAAACAGCTTAGAGAGGGCTGAAAGCCCTATGAAGCGGTATATAAGTCTAACTATTGTTATTGCCATTGGAAAGTGGTGGCCCTAAACACTCTTTGTAACATCATAATAACAATGATAGCGATAACAATAAAAAAGAACAATGGCTGACGGAGGAGACATTTCTTCCTTGACAAGGAGTTATTCCTCTTTCTTCAGCTATATTTACATCATGTGGCAGGAAACCACATCTGGTTTCTTTGATGGTCAAAGAGCACTTTGCCTTCTCCAATGGACATTTCCGATAATTGTTCCCTTTTCATGCAATTACCACAATGGGTGCAGTATCTCCTTTCTACCATTCTGCAGAAATTAAGGCAACGCATATGTATAAAAAATATCCAGTGGAGAAACCTTTCAGAATACCAAAGGCCAACGTAACCTCAAGCTACCTCCTCCATCATTACTGGACATTTGTCTATCACACCATCCCTGCTTTTCTCTGGGACCTGCATCTGCGGCTGCTAGGAAAGAAGCCACGGTGAGATTGCATCTACATTGTGAGGTATAGGGCATCCTTCCAAAAAAGTGGAGAGCCGAGGTGGCGCAGTGGTTAAATGCAGCACTGCAGGCTACTTCAGCTGACTGCAGTTCAGCAGTTCGGCTGTTCAAATCCCACCAGGCTCAAGGTTGACTCAGCCTTCCATCCTTCCGAGGTGGGTAAAATGAGGACCCGGATTGTTGTTGGGGGCAATATGCTGACTCTGTAAACCGCTTAGAGAGGGCTGAAAGCCCTATGAAGCGGTATATAAGTCTAACTATTGCTATTAAAGTCCAGGTAGCAGTTTTAGGGAAGCGCCCTTAAGAATACAGATGTTGCAGCCCGCCAGCTGCAAGCAGAGCTGGTGGCAGACTCGGATGATGAGGAGGTTGTGGAGGAACATGGGCCAGTCCTGGAGTCTGGGGAAGGCTCTGATGAGGGCTTTGTGTCGGAGGCACAGTTGGGGCCAGGGCAGTACAACATTCCCCAGCTGCCTTTAGAGTCGGAGATAAGTGGCGAAGAAGAAGAGAGCCGAGGTGGCGCAGTGGTTAAATGCAGCACTGCAGGCTACTTCAGCTGACTGCAGTTCTGCAGTTCGGCTGTTCAAATCTCACCGGCTCAGGGTTGACTCAGCCTTCCATCCTTCCAAGGTGGGTAAAATGAGGACCCAGATTGTTGTTGGGGGCAATATGCTGACTCTGTAAACCGCTTAGAGAGGGCTGAAAGCCCCATGAAGCGGCATATAAGTCTAACTGCTATTGCTATTGCTATTGCTATGAACAGTTGAGGCCTGTTCCAGATGTGCATATGGACAGAGCTGTCAGGAGGGGAGAACAATTGAGGACAAAGAGCTGACTCGGGAAGCAAGGCACATAGGGACGCTGAATGGCCCCTCCCTGGCTGGGGAATAAACAGAAGCAAAAGAGGAGTGGCATTGTGGGAGACAACCAGGGGTGAAATGCTAACGGTTTGGAGCAGTCCACCCGAACCAGTAGTAAAAAATGCTACCGTTTCAGGCAAACTGGTAGTTCCAACGATCAGCTATGCAACAATCAGCTGTGCCGCCCGATTTGTATTAACTAGAAAGCAGGAAATCCTACTTCCGAGCAAATCTAAATCATGTGGCATAGCTCTTCGCCCCCTCGCTGTTCTACTTACGTTTGCAGACTCAGAAAAGACTTTTTAATCCTCTTTTGTCAGCACTGCATGGCAGTGCCTGTGGTGCGCACGCAAAGCGAACCGGTAGCGAAGTGAACCGATAGCAGAGTTCAGAGCATTTCACCCCTGGAGACAACCGTGCGGATTTATTTAGGAAGACTTGTGAATTGGGGTTCGTGCCTCAGAAACTTATTGGCAGGAATTAAATTACAGCTTTGCGACTGTCAAGGACTGATAAGGTCTGTTATTGCAATTCATCCTTGGAAGGATTATTGCCTGGACTTTTCTACATGTGAATGCCGTGAATTCACAGTAATTAAATAAAGAGGATTTTTTCAGAACAAGGAGTTTGTGTATTGGTTCCGTTAAGGCTGGGTCAAAACAACAGATGACCTTTTTCCAGGGAGGACTACTGTATTTTTTGGATTATAAGATGCACCGGAGTATAAGACACACCATGATTTTGAAGAGGCAAATTTTTTTAAAAAATGTCTTTGCACTCTGCAGGCCTCCCAAACCCTCTGCACACCTCATTTTGTGCACAAAAAAAGGGGCATGCAGAGACTTTGGGAGGCTTGTAGAGTTCTCCTGGGGGCTGGGGGAGCAAACACCAGCAAAAACAGCCCGTTTTTTGCTCATTTTTGCCCTTTCCAGCCCCCAGGAGCACTTTGCAGGCCTCCCAAACTCTCTGGACATCCATTTTTGCAAAGGGGGTGGTGTTTCAGTACGCCAAAAATGCTGTATTCAGTGTATAAGACACACCCAGATTTTTACCCTCTTTTTTGGGGGAAAAAGATGCGACTTATACTCTAAAAAATACAGTACTTTCTCCATCAATTTGACAGCTTTGGGGACGATCTGATTGGCTTGCAGCTTTGCTTGTTGTTATGTGTGCATGCGTGCGCGCGCACACACACACACCCCAATAACAACAACAACAACAACTCTTCTTTCAAGGTAATAATCCTTCCAACAGCTTAAAAACAATGGAAATGATTCTGATTGAAAACACAATCAACTAAATGAATCATTAGGAGCCAATATTGGTTGCGGTGGCCCTTCCGACCTATCTATGGGTAGATACGTTTCCCTTTTGTCTTTCAGGATGATGAAGCTTGTCACACGCTTGGACAAGACCTTGAATCTTCTTGAATATTTCATCAGCAATTCCTGGGACTGGAGCTACGAAAACACAAACATGCTACTGAAAGAGCTCAATCCAAAAGACCAAACTGTAAGCATCTTATTGAACCCCGGATCCCATCAATCAAATTTAAATAATTAAAAGGGTATTCGGGCTAGATTGCAAACGATTTCCAAAAGGACAGATGCCTTCCTCAGAGTGCTTTGCACTGGTGGAATTCAGACGGTTCGCATCTGTTCAGGCGAACCGGTTGTTAAATTACACACACACACAGGCACACAGACACACAGTGGTGGGTTTCAAAAATTGTTCGAACCTACCCTGTGGGTGAGGCCTCCTTTGTGGGAGTGGCTTGCCACCCATGTGACCGGATGGGAGTGGCTTGCCGCCCATGTGACCGGATATGAAGATGCCGACGACACTTGTCAGAACCACCTTAAATTACCTCACACACAGCACTGGCATGCATAAGAATAGGATGTAAACTTGTTTTTTAAAAGGCATCTTTGGTTTGCATTAAAACAACTTCAACACACGCAATGTTCTGATTGCACCACAAACGCAGTAGTCATCCTTACCTTTCACAGAGGCCCTGAGTTTTATAAATATGAGCATGATAGTGTAGAATAATCATATCCAAGGACCAGTGGTGGGTTTCAAAAATTTTTGGAACCTCTTCTGTAGGTGTGGCCTGCTTTCCGGGTCCACTGGTGGAACCTCTTCTAACCGGAATAGTCCTTCTCCATTTTAAGTAGCCTTCTTTCTGTTTGATTCCAGCTGTTCTGCTTTGACATTTGCCAATTGACTTGGTCAGAATATATGAAAGATTACTGCTTAGGAACTAAGAAGTATCTGTTGAATGAAGATATGGCTGGACTTCCTGCCGCCCGACAGCATATCAGAAGGTAAAACGCCATACAATCTTTTGTGTTAACTTTCACAACCTGAGAACAGAATGCGTTCAGTGAATGAAATTGTTTGGTCACCACAATTAGAGGTTTGGGCTGAATGCCACATATAGCTCAACCAAACTTAGTACACAGATGACTTACCCTCTGGAAACAGATACTGTGGCGGTAAGACACCCCTAACACCCCTCAGGAGGTGTTTTGTTAAGATACAGCCTATTGTGCCTTAAAATGGATTCTACTGTACTTCCTTAAAATTGCTTCTATTGTACAGCGCAGTGGAGTTGCCATGGCATCGGCTTCACAGTACTTCACAAGAGGGCTCCCTCTGGTAAGGGGGAAAATCCAACATTAGACATTTTGTTGATGTTCATGGAAGGGGGGTTGGGATAAATAAATATCTCCAGCTCTATTCTGATTACAATACAATAGCAGAGTTGGAAGGGACCTTGGAGGTCTTCTAGTCCAACCCCCTTCCTAGGCAAGAAACCCCATACCATTTCAGACAAATGGCTATCCAACATCTTCTTAAAGACTTCCAGTGTTGGGGCATTCACAACTTCTGGAGGCAACTTCTGTTCCACTGATTAGTGGTATTAACACTTCATGTAATCTTGATTCTATCCCTCTGATTGATTGATTGATTCATTCATTCATTCATTCATTCTGCGGTCAAGCTATTCTCCAAACCACCTAAAGCCGAGACATGAACCAATGGATGGAAACTAATCAAGGAGAAAAGCAACCTAGAACTATGGAGAAATTTCCTGACAGTGGGAGCAGTTATCAGTGGAACGACTTGCCTCCAGAAGTTGTGAATGCTCCAACACTGGAAATTTTTAAGAAGAGATTGGACAACCATTTGACTGAAAGTGTATAAGGTCTTGTGCTTCAGCAGGGGGTTGAATAGATGGCCTCCAAGGTCCCTTCCAACTTTGTTGTTCTTTGTTTTTCTAAAAGTAATGTTAATTCAATGCCTCTTGGATGCTATTCTTCCCTGTATTTAATAGCAATAGCAGTTAGACTTATATACCGCTTCATAGGGCTTTCAGCCCTCTCTAAGCGGTTTACAAAGTCAGCATATTGCCCCCACAGTCTGGGTCCTCATTTTACCCACCTCGAAAGGATGGAAGGCTGAGTCATCCATTGAGCCGGTAAGATTTAAGGATTTCTCATTCCTATCACCATAAGCATGAAACTTGGAGAAGGTTGTCCAAGAGCTGAACAGGAAGACTTAACAATAGCAATGGTTATTTAGCTTAGGTAGTCCAGATGCATCTCATGTCCGATCCCTACTTAATAACCTAGATATCTGGTTGCTATTCTCATGAAATGCAGTGTTAACATTCTGAATGGTTAGTGGTAGGTGGGGATGGACGTTGCTATCTGGAGCTGGACTGCTCAAACCTTCTATCTAAGGTGGATAAGGAAACTCCATAACAGGAGTCTTTAAGATCTGGTTCATTGGGTCTTCTCATCATGTCTGTCAGGGTTCCAAAAAACTAAATCAGAGTCCAAGGCAAAGTATTGCTCAAAGTTCCAATTTATGAAGAGAGCCATGTTGGCACATCTGGGAAAACCCGAATCTGAAAGCTTCCCGATTTTCCCCACCCAGTTGAAAGTTTAAGATCTTGCCCTCGCACCCATAAATCCATCCCATGGTCCAGTCTCCCACTGCCATGCTGGCAGTTCCACCCATCCAGTTCCGGTCAGGTGCAGAGGTGCAAAGACAAAGGATGACCTTGACTTTCTAGAAAGAATTTTGTTATGGCTACATAGTCTGTGACTCCGTACGATTCCCCCCTCCCATTTTCCCACAATAGAAAATGCACAGTAGAATAATGGAAAGTGTGGCAGGCCAAAGATCCAAAAGAAAAGATGGCTGCAGGCCTGACATTGTCCCCTCTCCTCCCTCCTGTTTCCCTAAATCACTGGGATCATAGGGATGGTCACAGGTGGGCTGCTGGGGGTTCGCACAGGTTTGGGCAACCCTCTAGCGAAGATTCTGCATGGTTCGGCTAACCCCCAAATCCCACTTCTGGCTGGCCCCGCCCACCCCTCCCCATCATGCCCCTCCCAGGAGTCTCTAAGCGGCCCATTCATTGGGCCAGATAAGTGCATGACAAGGCTCGGAGAGAGGGGAAAACAAGCTTACCGGAGGCTCCGGAAGTCTGGAAACGGGCCTGTTTCTGGCCTATAGAGCCCGGAGAAAGAAGTTTTCATCCTATTGGAGGTTTGAGAAAAGCCTCCAGAGCTTAGGGAAGGTGTAAAATAGGCCTATCTACTGGAAGTTCAGGAAATCGAAAGTAGGCCTGTTTCTGGCTTCCAGGGGGTCTCCGGAGCCCAGGGGAAGCAGTTCACCCTCCCAGAAGCTCAAGGAAAGCCTCCAGAGCCTGGGGAAGTCACGCCCGCCTCGCTGCGGTGCAGGAGGTTGACTAGGCCATGCCCACGATGACCACGCCCCACCAGCAACAGAGCAGCAAATCCATTGCTGCAAATTTTTTGCTGCGCCCCTGGATGGAATGATTATTTTATTTCGGGCCAAGGTGACACAGAAGGCAATACGTTTTTTGATGCGTTGAGTTCATCTCAACGGGGTACTTGAGAGACCGCCTGCTGCCAATTACCTCCCAAAGACCCATTAGATCACACAGATTAGGCCTCCTCCGGGTTCCGTCTACTGGCCAATGTCATCTGGCTATTACCCGGGGGAGGGCCTTCTCTGTGGCGGCACCGGCCCTTTGGAATGAGCTCCCCGCAGAGATTCGGACCCTCACCTCTCTCCAGGCCTTCCGAAAAGCCGTTAAAACCTGGCTGTGTCGGCAGGCTTGGGGTCGATGAGTTCCCTTCCCCTCTCGAGTCGTGTGGCTGTTGGTTGTTTTTAATTCCCTTGTACTTTTTGTTGTAGTTCTTGTGTTTCCCTTCCCCTCCCTTGGGTTTGTGCGCCGCCATGAGTCCCGCTGGGAATAGGGCGGCATATAAATAAAATGAACCTTGAACCTTGAACCTTGACTCTACAAATTCCAACTGGCGGTTGATCTGGTGTCTCTATCTGACAGTACCAGAGTTCAGCTCTTCTTTTTTTTCCCTCTCTCTTTTCTCTTTTTTTCTCAGGCTCAGGACCATCCAGTTTGCCCTGAAGGCCGCTCTGCTTGTGATCGTCTGGCGCGTCTTCATTGCAAGGTCGCAGATGGCTCGTAACGTCTGGTATTTTGTACTAAGCCTCTGCTACAAGTTTCTTAGCTACATTAGAGCTTCCAGCACCCTTCGACCTTGACTGAGCCTTTCAAGGGATGGTTCCCTATGTCCTGGAATAACCTTCATGACCTCAAATCGACTCCTGGTTTCTGTCTGCTCCAACAGTAATGAGATACCTTCCAGCTGTTTGTTTAAGCATTCAACAGATATTACAAGAGACTTTAATTGCTACTACTGCTACTATTAAGTTATTGCTGCTGCAGTGGGCACTGACTTCCTGTTCCTACAACCATCCCATCATCTCTTATGAAGCTGCATTTTTCACTATGGCATTTACCCGTTTTGTTTCATCCCAGTGCCCAGCTGATGCATGAAAATCGGCACTAGATATCTTCTACCCAGAAGTACTGAATGATATAATTTTCAGGCATTTTGTACTGTATGTGAATTGATTTGTATTCCATGTACTCCTACTGAATCCAACCAGCAGAGCTAAAAAAAAATTTATATAATTAAGGTTCGGGGATCTCCTTCACTCCTACTGATGATGAGAACCAATGTGACATCAACCAAGCAATGACAGCTACTTTTGAGGGTGGGATATCACACACACCCCACCCCTGTTCTGACCGAGACTTCCCGAGATCATGAAGCAAACTCCTTATCCCGACAAAATTCCCTTTTATAATGAGAATTCTGCTCGTTCACATCCAGCTAAGTCTTTCAAGGGAGGATTTATAGTCACAGACTTTATCTGGCTTGGAGAGCTGCCAGGCCGATGTCTACAAAACTTGGCAAGGAGTCTTGGAGAGTCACAAACCAATTAAGCGAACTAATTGTTTCCTGCAAACTCCACTCCCTTTTCGCTTCTCTTTTATTTCCTCTGGGAGGGGCCATTCATCGTCCACCTGTGGCCTTACTCCCAAGTCGACTCCTGTTCTTTAGCTGTTCCCTTCGTCTGGCAACTCTGCGCATGCGCACACTGGGAACAGGCTCCAGCTGTTCATCTGCCTCACTGATCTCCGACTCTGAAGGCAGCTGATAACTGGCATACGGCTCTGGCTCCCTCTCTCCCTCCGACACAGAGCCCTCATCAGAGCCTTCCCCAGACTCCAGGACTGGCCCATCTTCCTCCCCAACCTCCTTACTGTCCAAGTCACAACACCCTCTTCCATTTGTTTCATGATTTAATACTTTGAACCTCCAGAGATGAAATGCAGCTTTAAATAGAGTTCACAGAATAAAATATGCATTAAAAATATAAGAATGAAGAGGTGGCATAAAAAGGATAGTTAGAAGCTTGCTTAAAGGAAATGTCATCAGCCTCTAACCACGCTTCCACCACAAAACCGTGGAGGACAAAATCGCGCTTGACGAAAGTGCGCATTTGACGTCATCACAGCGCGACGAAAACATCGCGCTGTGATCGAAAAATGTAACAATAAAGCGAAAACCTTACCCTAACCCCCCCAAACCTAACCCTAAACCTAACCCTTAACCTAACCCTAAATCCAACCCTAAACCTAACCGTTAACATAACGCTAAACCTAACGCTAACCCTTAACCTAACGCTAAACGTAACCCTAACGCTCTAAACCTAATCCTAACCCTTAACCTAACCCTAACCCTAAACCTAACCCTTACCTTTATGTGAATCGGCTTGCTTTAATTTTAATTTTATTTCAATTTTTAATTTTTTTGTCGCACTGTGATGACGTCACATGCGCGCTTCCGTCGAGCGCGATTTTGTCCTCCGCGGTTTTGACGGGTCACGCTAACCACAAGATGTTCTAGCCAACGTCCCTATGTCAAAAGTCCAAACCACAAGGTTCAGATAAAATTCATTAATGACACGTGGTCCATACCTGTAACAAAAGGAGAGGAGTAAGACCCTCATCTACTTATAAGGCTTTTCCCCGAAAATAACCAATAAGGAATGAGTTAAGTATTTCTGTGTTGCAATGGTTTTGAGAATGTATAAGAACGTGTGCTTTGATGATGAAGGTTGTTCAGAATTTGCAACGTTAGCCATTTCGCTAACTTTCTGAACCTGGCTGCCAAATAAACCTTTCCTATATCCTGAGAAGCCTAAAGCCTGTCATTTTCTGCAACAACACAATGGTAAACTGGCTTTATACGTGTGCCCACTTTGCAGGAGGCCCTTCAGGGGCCTCCTCAATTTATAGAGGACCCCAACCCTTAAACCGCATTCCCAGGAATCTTGGGCAGAAACTGTGTCAGCTTAAAGGGAATACCATGTAAGGTGAGGCCTGTCCTGCATCCACAATCATCACCTTCTTTTAATCTCCCATAATCCCTTGTGGGGTGGAATCTGGGCAACTGAGCTAGCAGAGTGTTTTGATGGCCGGATGTCCGTCCTGTCACCAATGCAGAGTTTTGTTGAGCAGATATACCGTATTTTTCGGAGTATAAGAAGCTCTGGAGTATAAGACGCAACTTAAGTTTTGGGGGAGGAAAATAGGAAGAAAAAAAATCCATCTCTGCCTACCAGCATCCATGGTATCCAGCTGACACATGGTAACAAGGCCAGCCAATGAATAGGCATATCAACTAAGTCAGCCAATGAGGGCTATTTGGACTCTGAAATTTGCTGTGTGAGCCACAAGGAGACAGGAAGGAGCCTCGCTTAGCTGAGAACTAAAAGTGAAACTGCTTGTGTTTTGCTTGTATTTACTGCTACCTTGGAAAACCTGCTTTTGGTAATGTATTGTATATTATTATTATTGTTGTTGTTGTTGTTGTTGTACAATTGTATCACAGCGGCCAGTTGTTTCGCCGGATTTGGCATTGGTTACTAGTCGGGCCCCACCCAGGGGCCTAGGACGTCGTAACGTATTTTCGTAATATGCGTGCAGATCCAAGCAGTGCGGCTTTTTGCATTTGACTGATGGTGATTTTGTCAATTTTTAACTGTTTTAAATGTAATTCCAGTGCTTTTGGTATAGCACCCAGTGCGCCAATTACCACTGGAATTACCACTGCTGGTTTGTGCCATAGTCGTTGAATTTCGATTTTTAAGTCCTGGTATCTTGCGATTTTTTCATGTTCCTTCTCGGCGACCCTGCTATCACCTGGTATTGCGATGTCTATGATTGTGACCCTATTTTTCTCAACCAGTGTGATGTCTGGTGTATTATGCGCCAGAATTTTGTCGGTTTGTATACGGAAATCCCACAAGATCTTGACCATCTGATTTTCGGTGACTTTTTCAGGCTGATGTTCCCACCAGTTTGTTTTAATATTATAATTTTTGCACAAATTCCAATGGATCATTTGTGCTACTGAATTGTGCCGCAATTTATAATCAGTCTGCGCGATTTTTTTTACAGCAGCTGAGTATGTGATCAACAGTTTCGTCAGCTTCTTTGCAAAGTCTGCATTTGGCATCATCGGAGGATTTTTCGATTTGGGCCTTAATGGCATTTGTGCGGATAGCTTGTTCTTGCGCAGCCAGGATTAGTGACTCTGTTTCTTTCTTTAATGTACCTGTTTTTAACCATAACCAAGTTTGTTCACTGTCCACTTTATCTTTTATTTTTTCCAGAAATTGGCCATGTAGTGATTTTTTCTGCCAACTCTCCATTCTTGATTTTATCACAATTACTACTACTACTACTACTACTATTATTATTATTATTATTATTATTATTATTATTATTATTATTATTATTTTGAATCCAGTTACTGTGCTTTCTCAATGTGATTGCTGCTGCAAACTCTGACTAGCCAGGTCAGCTTCAGCACTTATTGCAGCCTGATTCAGCACAGCTGGTTGGTGGGTGGATCAGACTTCTGGAATACCCCTAGTCAGCTGTTCCAGGCTGCAGCTTTGTTAACAAAGCAGGATGCAAATGTATCCAAAGTCCACAATGGACAAATAAAATTAGGTTCAGGTACACATCTCTCCAATTCACCAAACTGTTAAATAGGAGGAGCAAATGCAAATAATCAGTCTTGCAAAATTCTGCTATATATATTGACTCAGCAGAAACCTCCTGTGAGTTGTTTCGGGAAAAGGGCTGACCAACTCACAGGAGAGGATAACGAGCAGCTGTTGCTCGTTAGGGTCTCCTCCTGCGGATAAAAATGACTGATGGTGCCACGCCCTGGTTGCAGAAGTCAACGTTCGTTCATTCCATTCCGTTCCGTTTCTGTTCTAGTCAAGTCTCTGTTTGTTTGCAATCATCGAGAAGAAGCACTTGGATAAGTGATTTGATTTATATAAACCTGTTTTGCTGTAGTTTACTTTTGCCAGATAATTTATCTGTGTTTATTTTGGGCTCGCAGCCAGCAAGAGCCGGGACTGATAAAAACGTTCCTTTGCAAGCTGTGTGTGGCTGTAGTTTCTGAACAAGCAAGATGGGGGTCAGAACATATATATATATATATATGTGTGTGTGTGTCTGTGTGTGTGTATGTTCCAGCATAACTCTGGAATGCCTCAAGCGATTTCAACCAAACTTGGTACACAGATGACACACTTGCTCTCTGGAAACAAATACTGTGGGGATAAGATACCCCTAACACCCCTCAGGGTATGTGTTCTGTTAAGATACAGTCTGTTGTTCCTTAAAATGGCTTTTTCTGTACAGTGCAGTGGAGTTGCCATAGTAACGGCTTCACAGTACTCCACAAGGGGGCTCCCTCTGTTAAGGGGGAAAATCCAACATTACAAAGTACATTGGTCCGGACATTTTCCCCCTATAAATAAATCCCCGGACAAAGCCAGGTTATCAGCTACTAGCAGAATAAATATATGCTTGTGGAGTCCTGGTCTTGGTATGGTCTACAGTGAGACTGACAATTGTGAATTCCCAAGCTGATTGTGTTGTGTTGTACTGTCTCCTTCCTCTAATGCACCTGTTTATTAGGGAGATGTCTATCTGCACACTTCCAAATGTTATCTGTCTGTTATGGACTAACATATGTTTCATTTTTATTGCTTTGATAATACCAATTGCATATTTATGAAATTCAACTTCTTTGCTCTCATTAAAATATTTTTCAAAAATCATTTCTTAGTGAACTCATTTTAATATTCATTTTATAAAATTAATGGATTATTGGACGCATCCAAACTTTCGACATCTACTGCGTGAGTTTTCTTGTCATCACTTATAAAACCAGCAATTGAAAACCTACTGGTATCTTGTGGTCGATATTTCTATAGCGGTGTAGAAGGTAACACACACCCTTCTCCTAGAAAAATGAAATATTTTGAGAAATATTAAGAAGGCAGAATATTATATTTCCTCTATTGTGTTTCCCCGAAAATAAGACAGGGGCTTATTTTCTTTTGACACCCCCCCAAAAAAAATAAGTGCTTGGTCTTATTATTTTTGAGGTGCAGGAGGCGGCGAGCATGGTCACCTCATGGTTGCTGCTGTGTTGCAATATTTTCAGGGAGGTCTTATTTTCATGAAAACAGGATAAAAGAGAAATAAAATTTTTTAAGTGAGACAAAATCCAAAAGTAAATCAGAGTCCAAGGCAAAGTATTGCTCAAAGTTCCAATTTATTAAGACAGCCATGCTGGCATATCTGGGAAAACCCGAATCTGAAGGCTTCCTGGTTTTCCCACCCAGTTGAAAGTTCAAGATCTTGCCCCCACACCCACAAGTCCATCACATGGTCCAATATCTCACTGCCATGCTGGCAGCTTCCACCCATCCAGTTCCGGTCAGGTGCAGAGGTGCAAAGTCAAAGGATGACCTTGGCTTTCTAGAAAGAATATTGTTATGGCTACACAGCATCCAACTCCATATAATCCCCCCTCCCATTTTCCCACAGTAGAAAATGCACAGAAGAATAATAGAAAGTGTGGCAAGACTGAGAGCCTGAGAGAATTAGGTAGAATGGTAGGATCAGCCCTCACTCAAGATCCAGATCAGGACAAAGCCATTGAGACACAATAGGAATGACCAAACACCCTTTCAGGACACAAGCCTCCTGATTACATCATCTTAGAGAGTCCAGGCTTCAGTCAATCTTAACTCAGACAACCTACAAAGTTAGTTATGACCCCCCACAACAGCCAACTGATATTTTTAAAAAGGCAGAATATTACATTCCCCTAAAGGAGAAATGGAGAAGCATGCTCTTGGAGACAGAAAGCAGCTCCCACCTTTTCTTGGAAGCCCACAGCAGATGTCAGCACTTAAGAGATAAAGAACTTATTGAAAGAAGCCAAGTATCAAGATAGCTCTATTGATAAGAAAATAGCCATCGCCCAAGATCCAACACAGGAAAAGCCATTAAGCCACATAATAATAGGAATTGCCCAACACCCTTTCAAAAGACAAACGCCTTCATTGCATCACCCTCAGAAACCTCAACCAAATTTAGCTCAGAAAAACACCTAGGATTTGTACTTTGCCTATAGAGTCAGGTATGACCCCTACATAAACCCTATGGGAGTCTGACAACAGTCAATAGAATACATGTCCTTGTGTAGGAACAGGAAGCTCAAGTGCAAAGCTCAAGAGAGGGTATAAAAGCCCCTCACTCTCAGACCCATGTGTTCAGCTTCACCAGGACCATGCCCTTAATGGTTCTGCTCCATTTGTTGCAGAAAATGACAGGACACACAAGCCAGCTCTTCAGAGAAGGAAAAGTTTATTTGCACAGGTTCGAGGCAAAAAATAAATGGCCTGAATCTTGAGTGAAATTCAGGAACTTCCTTATATAGTTTATCACTTTCAGCTAAAGCCAGTTTTGGAAACACCCCTCAAGATTTGCCTTTGAGTTACAGAAAGTATGTCTACAGGATGTCATAATACATGGGTCAGCTAACGGACATGCATAGCTCGTATTTTGAGGAACTAACAATATGTGTCTACCAAACAGATTAACAGCCAAGCCAGCGAATGGGCTAAAATAGATGCTTCGCTTCAGCATATTTCATGTGCAGCCTTCCTTCTAACCCGTGTCTAACTGCACTATGTCCTAAAAGCAAACCTTGCAATTTCTATGTGAACAGTTAAAGCTTAATATCATGAAACCCTAGTTTGGTTCAGGCTTGAGGCCGACTTTGGTTCAGCCTGCCACCTTACATTAAATCTTCTTCCCAATCAGCCTCCATGTTTCCAGTGTCTTTCTCCCTGCTTGGAACTGAACCAGATGGATATTTCTCCCAACAGTGGCAATCACTGCATTTGGAAGAAGACAACCGTATATATCTGACATTGCCAAATATGGTGGCAGTTACAGATAGTCCTCGACTTACAACAGTTCGTTTAGTGACCGTTCAAAGTTACAACAGCACTGAAAAATGCGACTTATGACTGTTTTTCGCAGTTACGATCTTTGCAGCATTCCCACCATCACATGGTCAATATCTGTTAAGGGAAACTACAGACAATATCTATTCAATCTCTATTGTCAATATCCATTAAGGGAAATTGGTTGAGTTGAAAGTGAGTGCGGCTTTAAAATTAGGGGAATAAACACAATAACTTGCACTATGCTGAGCTGATCACATTACCCCATTGTCGGAAAATGCAAGGATCTGCAAACTCTAGAAATAAAAGTCAAGGAGTATAGTAGGGGTGGGTGGGTTTAAAATTACCGTATTTTTTGGAGTATAAGACGCACCTTTTTCCCTCCAAAAAGAGGCTGAAAATCTGAACACAGCATTTTTTTGCCTCCCGAAACTCCGTCCCTTCACTAAAATGGCCGTGCATAGTTTTTAGGAGGCTTTCAGAGTGCTCCTGGGGGCTGGGGAGGGCAGAAATGAGCAAACAATGGGCCAATTTTTGCTCAATTCTGCCCCCTCCCCAGGAGCACTCTATAAGCCTCCTAAAGGCTAATCATGCCCTTTTGGGGGGAAAAAAAACAGGCCCGCTTTTGGGAGGTTTGCAGAGTGCAAACATTATTTTTTTAATTTGCCTCTTCAAAACCTTGCTGCGTCTTATACTCCAGTGCGTCTTATACTGTGAAAAATATGGTAAATATAAAGAATGCCAAGTTAATGACAACATGTAGAACAATAAGCTTTGAATTGACAATGAATAGTAGAAAGAGAGAAGTTCCCTGAAGATGGGCTCCAGCATGAGTCTGAAAGCTCGATTCTGGTGACCGACCCAGATTGGATCCTGCAACATTATCGTGGGACACATACATTCACTTTCTTTCACGATTAGTAGAAAGCTGTTGTCTTTTAGGATCAACTATCAATATTAAAGGAACAAGCGGTCAAGAAATATGCTACAGATTAGCACTTGATAGAGCAGTCATGAAGAAGTCTTGGAAAAGACTGTTGTGGCCCACCAGCCAGAGGTGTTAGAAGCCAAGTCGGACAGTGAGGAGGTTGGGGGAGGAACATGGACCAGTCCTGGAGCCTGGGGAAGGCTCTGATAATGGCTCTGTGTTGGAGGCAGAGAGGGGGCCAGGGCCATCTGACAGTTATCAGCTGCCTTCAGAGTCAGAATCAGTGAGGCAGAAGAACAGCTGGAGCCTATTCCAGTGGGCACATGCATAGCCAGACAAAGGGAAAAGCTAATGAACAGGGGTTGACTTGGGAGTCAGATCACAGGTAGACCATTGGCCCCTCCCACAGGAAATTAAAGAGGAGCAAAAGGGGAGTGGGCTTTTGCAGGAAACAATTTGTTCGTTTGTTTGTTTCAGGAGTGTGAAGATCTGTCCATGAATCTCAGAGACTCTGTGCCAAGTATTTCCTAGAAAAGCACTGCATTTGGAAAATATTTACATGGCAGCTTTCCAAGCTGGATGAGGTCTGTGGTCATAAATCCACCCTTGAAAGACAGTTTACCAGGCCTTTGCTGAGTGTGAATGGGAGGAATTCACATTTATTTAATAGGAGTAGGAGTAGGAGTAGGAGTAGGAGTAGGAGTAGGAGTAGGAGTAGGAGTAGGAGTAGGAGTAGGAGTAGGAGTAGGAGTAGGAGTAGGAGTAGGGTAGACTAGAGTAGAGTAAAACTTTATTGTCACTTTAAATGTACACTAATCAGCATGTGGTTTTCCCAGTTATGGTTTTCCCTGATTCTAAGGTCTTGTAACTTGACAGTTTTAAGACTCTACTGTGCCATTTAGAACTGGTTCCAGCTCCCTCCCCCCACCCCGTCTGCACCACGCTTGCCCCGCCCACCGCTCACAGATTGGCTGGCTCACCAATCACCCCGCCCGCCTCTAAGAATCCTATCTAAACCTTAAAGTCTTAAAGCTGTCAAGTTTGAACATCCCTGGGTTTTTTTTCCTCAAGGGTTAGGGGTGCAAGGGTCTTGTAACTTGACAGCTTTAAGACTTGCGTGCTTCAAATGCCAGGGTTTCTGAGCCAACACTTTGGTTGCTAAGCAAGAGCGTTGTTAAGTGAGTTTCACCACATTTTACAAGTTGACCACGCCCACCCAGTCAGATGGCTGGCAAGCCACTCCCATCCGGTCACATGGCCAGCAAGCCACTCCCACAAAGCAGGCCACACCTACAGAAGAGATTCTAAAAAAATTTGAAACCCACCACTGACACTCACACATACAGAGAGAGAGAGAGAGAGAGAGAGAGAGATGTTGCAATATTTGATCTATTTTTTTATGAAAGATCTCAAACTGTAAACAAACTGAATGGACCCCATTATTGCTTTTAGTGTATTGTGTTTTTTGAGACCATGACTGAGCTCATCCCCTAAAAGACATCACGGTTTTTGTCACCATGGCGTAAAAAAGATGTTAAGAGTCTAGAAAAGTGCAGAGAAGAGCAACAAAGATGATTAGGGGACTGGAAGCTAAAACATATGAGGAATGGTTGCATGAGTTGTGGGTATGTCTAGTTTTATGAAAAGAAGAACTAGGAGCGACATGATGATAGCAATGATCCAACATCTCAGAGGCTGCCACAAAGGAGAGGGAAGCAAGTTATTCTCCAAAGCACCAGAAGGCAGGACAAGAAGTCCTGGTTGGAAACTAATGAAGAAGAGAAGCAAACTAGAACTAAGGAGAAATTTCCTGACAGTGAGAACAATTAACCTGTAGAACAACTTGCCTCCAGAAGTTGTGAATGTTCCAACACTGGAAGTTTTTAAGAAGAAATTGGACAATTATTTGTCTGAAATGGTATAGGGTTTCCTGCCTGAGCAGGAGGGTTGGAGTAGAAGACCTCCAAAGTCCCTTCCAACTCTGTTCTATTTTATTCTATTTGATTCTATACAGAGGTGGGTTCCTACCGGTTCGCACCAGTTCGGTAGAACCGGTTCGTCAAATCTACCGAACCGGTGAGAAGAGGTTCCACCAGTGGACCCGGAAAGCAGGCCACACCTACAGAAGAGCTTCCAAAAATTTTTGAAACCCACCACTGGTCCTTGGATATGATTATTCTACACTATCATGCTCATATTTATAAAACTCAGTGCCTCTGTGAAAGGTAAGGATGACTACTGCGTTTGTGGTGCAATCAGAACATTGCGTGTGTTGAAGTTGTTTTAACGCAAACCAAAGATGCCTTTTAAAAAACAAGTTTACATCATATTCTTATGCATGCCAGTGCTGTGGGTGAGGTAATTTAAGGTGGTTCTGACAAGTGTCGTCGGCATCTTCATATCCGGTCCCATGGGCGGCAAGCCACTCCCATCCAGTCACATGGCCGGCAAGCCACTCCCACAAAGGAGGCCACACCCACATTAAAAAAAACCAATTTTTGAAACCCACCACTGATTCTATACTTGTCACATACTCATTGTGTAAGGCCACAGTAGTGTGTTAAGATTCCTTTGACCTACACACAACCCTTATTAGGATGATGGAGAGCTGAAGATATTTTAGAATAATGATATCATCTTCGAGAAAATAGCTGGTGAAAAGCTTGGGCCACAACTAATTAACTTATTAAAACAGCTGTGTTTGTTTTCTACCTATTGAAGTGTCAAAGACTGTGTAATCAAGAATATTAGATTAATAGTACCCATGATAATCTTGTCGGGGCCACACCTATTATATAAACGAGGATTTAGAAATTGAAGTGTGGGGAGATTACAGATTCTCCCTCAGTCTTGCAACATATATAGCAATACTTACTATATGCTTAAGAAGATCCACTTATATCTAAGAAGTAATGGTTGTCGCTGGATTGTGTGTGTGTGTGTGTGTGTGTGTGTATATATATATATATATATATATATATATGTGTGTGTGTGTGTGTGTGTGTGTGTGTGTGTGTGTGTGTGTTATATTTATGCTGATAAATAAATAAAGGGAGACTAGTATAGATCTATTTCAAGCTATTTAGCTCTCATCAGCTAGCCATACCCAAGTTTTTTGGGAATCGAACCTGTGCTCCATTGCCTCCCAGGCAGGGAGTTAATCATTTGAGCTACAGAGAACGACTCCTTACATTTGTTATATTTATGCTGATAAATATGTAACAAAAAAGGCAACAGTAAAAAATATTGGGTTTCTGTCTGGATGGTCTCTTGTGACGAGCCTAATGACAGAGAGTGGAAGTGTGACCTTCCTCCCATACTTGGGCATACCAGGGGTTGTGACTTTAAGTATATACCTCCCACCCTGGCTGGCTGATAAAGGAGTCGTTCTCTGTAGCTCAAATGGTTAACTCCCTGCCTGGGAGGCAATAGAGCACAGGTTCGATTCCCAAACTTGGGTATGACTAGCTGATGAGAGCTAAATAGCTTGAAATAGATCTATACTAGTCTCCCTTTATTTATTTATCAGCATAAATATAACAAATGTAACAAAAAAGGCAACAGTAAAAAATATTGGGTTTCTGTCTGGATGGTCTCTTGTGACGAGCCTAATGACAGAGAGTGGAAGTGTGACCTTCCTCCCATACTTGGGCATATCAGGGGTTGTGACTTTAAGTATATACCTCCCACCCTGGCTGGCTGATAAAGGAGTCGTTCTCTGTAGCTCAAATGGTTAACTCCCTGCCTGGGAGGCAATAGAGCACAGGTTCGATTCCCAAACTTTATATATATATATATATATATATATATATATATATATATATATATATATATATATATATATATATATATATATATATATATATATATATATATATATATATATATTTAGTGTCACAACCCCTGGTAAGCCCCAATTATGGGAGGAAGCTAACTGCTTCCATCATCTGTCAATCGGCTCGTCACAAGAGTCCATCACGACAGAAACCCAATATTTTTACTGTTGCCTTTGTTATATTTGTGTTTTATTTGTGCTGATAAATAAATAAAGGGAGACTAGTATAGATCTATTTCAAGCTATTTAGCTCTCATCAGTTAGCCATACCCTTGCTGGGAATCGAACCTGTGCTCTATTGCCTCTTAGGCAGTTGGGCATACCAGGGGTTGTGACTTTAAATATATATATATATATATATATATATATATATATATATATATGTATGTATGTATGTATGTATGTATGTATGTATGTATGTATGTGTGTGTATATATATATATATATATAATGTGTTTTTTGTTTTGTGTTGGAGGCAGTTAGCTTCCTCCCATAATTGGGGCTTACCAGGGGTTGTGACACTAATATATATATATATATATATATATATATATATATATATATATATATATATATATATATATATATATATATGGTTGTGATTTTTCATATGTCTTGGGTTTTTTTTCTCCTTTTATTTATAAGGCACTGAGTCATTAAGGAATCAGGAGAACAGAAAATGGAAACAGTCCAAGAAATCAACCCATATGGAATACTTCTCTCTGAATGGGTTGAGAAGTTTTTCTAACATGAATGAGAAAAGGCCCTTCCACACATAAGGAGGGGCTTAAATGGAGAGGGAACTTTCATTGGTCTTGGAGGCTGGATAGATGAGGAGGAATGTTGTCCATCAATAAACCAGGATGGCTTATGGTTGCATCCTTCATAGGCAGAGGGGTATAAGAAACTGAGTCTTTGGCTTGCTCGGGAGACAGCCAAACTCCCAATAGGGCATCTGTCTTCAAAAGATGGCAGTTGCAATGGTGTGCAACCACAGCCGGGGCCTGCTTGCCCATCGGTCGCCCATCCTACTCAGCCATGACCAGCCGCGGCTCAACCATCTCCAGCTGCATTCCCCGCTCCGCGCCACCACCAGCCTCTAGCCGCAGCAAGAGAAGGACTCCTACCTTCGAACTTTCCCGCGGGCTCGGGGGCCGGGCCTTCCAGTCTGATGCCTCACAGCAGCAGACCTCCTCCTCCATCGATGATGGACACTCCCTCTCTCCAGCATTCACACCGCGTGCACAGAAGACTGGCCTACCTCAAGGACTACGCATGCGCTGTCTGGGGGGAAGGGATGTTGTGTCCTGTCAACGCAGCCGGCAGGCGGGGCCAGAGCCTCAGTCAGAAGTGGTGAGCCTCCTCATCAACATGCCACTCCAGCCCGCCCCTGCTATGAATATTCCTAGTGACGCGAGGGCGAAGAATATGAGTATTCATAGCGGGGGCGGGCCGGAGCGGCATGTTGATGAGGACGTGGAGCTGGAAGCAGCAGACTCCACAGCCCTGCCGTGAACTGAGATAAGTGTGGTGCGGTCGTAACCGACAGTCCCAGGAGTAGACTCTCTGTGCCGGCCTGACTGGAGAGAGGCGTGCACTGTTCCCGCGCTCCTCTCCTGCGGGTCCTCCCTCGCCGCGCTGATGACATGTGTGCGCACGGCACGCATGCCTTACCAGCAGCCCCTGCGCTCAGAAAGGGGCGGCGGCGATACAGTAAGTGAGTGTGGGTGGGGGAGATCACACGTCCCGCCCCCCCGTTCCTCCAGCACAGATTCTTTCATCCTCGGCGGCCTGCAGAAGTGTTTTTCTGGTTTTCTGCACTCCCGCACTTGCGCGCCAGGGAGCTACACTTCCATTTTCCGGTACTCGAACGCACGCACGTACTCCCGTTTTGGCACTTGGTGCCGAAAAGGTTCTCCAACGCTGGTATAGGGTCTCCTGCTTGAGCAGGGGGTTGGATTAGAAGACCTCCAAGTTCCCTTCAAGCTTTATTCTGGTTGATTGATTAATGAACAAGGAAGCATTACCACTACGAAGCACTTCTTTCAGACCTCTCCCTTCCAGAGACAGGACTCCAAGCCAACAGAAGATCCTACCATCAAATCCAAAGGTCTAAGCTTCATAAAAGCATATTTTTTTCCTGGTTACAAAACCAGGAGCTAAAAGCAAAGATCTGACAGACCAGGAGCAAGCTGGATCCTGGGAAGAAGGCTTCCTGCCCTCTCTACAGAATGATAGTAAATTCTGTTTCCTCCATTACTCCTGTAGACATATTTCTCCATCCCACACACAGCTGTTCCCCTGAGGCAGACACAGAAAAATGGGGGACAGTTGAGGTACCATCTACAGAGATATCAGAGGGGGGGTGCTTCCTTAAAGGAGACTGGGTTAGTTGCACAAAGGGATACAAGCTCCTCCTCAAAATCACAATGGTTGACAACAGCGAAGGTCTCAGACATAACCCTTTGGCTAGAGCAAAGGTGATATTCAGCCAGTTCTGACCGATTCTTATGAAACGGTAGAGGAAATTTTGAGTAGTTTGTAGAACCGGCAAACACCACTTCTGACTGGCCCCCACCCCATCTATTCGCTGCTTCCCAAGTCCCAGCTGATCGGCTGGGTCTTCTTTTGTTACCCTTGTGCAAGAGAAGGGAGCTGGAAAGCAGGTAAGAGGGGTGGGGAGAGAATGGGGATTTTGCAGTATTCTTCCCCTGCCGTGCCCACCAAGCCACACCCACAGAACCGGTAGTAAAAAAAAAATGTGAATCCCACCACTGGCAGAGATTAGAACCTGGATCAATATGATTATCCACTGGGGTAACGTCTTCAAGAAAACAAGCAAGCTCAGAGAGTACCAAAGATACATCGTAATGTATATTTTGTAATAAACTTCTGCTACAAGTTTCTTAATTACTTTGGAGTAGGGGTGTCAAACTCAATTTCACTGAGGGCCACATCAATAGCAATAGCAATAGCAGTTAGACTTATATACCACTTCATAGGGCTTTCAGTCCTCTCTAAGCGGTTTACAGAGTCAGCATATCGCCTCCACAGTCTGGGTCCTCATTTTACCCACCTCGGAAGGATGGAAGGCTGAGTCAACCCTGAGCCGGTGAGATTTGAACAGCCGAACTGCAGATAACAGTCAGCTGAAGTGGCCTGCAGTACAGCACTCTAACCACTGCGCCACCTCGGCTCTTCAGGGTTGTGTTTGACCTCGGGGGACCAGGGTGGGCATGGCCAGCTTGACGTCACTTGTGTTGTGGGCACCTGTAATAGCCTGAGTGCTCTGCCAGAGAAAACAGGCTCCAGAGTACTGTTTTTGGCTGCAACGGCCTCCTACAACCCTCTGCCATTGAAAGCGGAACTCCATTTTCGCTGGCAGAGGCCCTGCATGCCAGTCTTTCACGATTTCCAGGGTGGCCCCATGGCTCAGACCAGTGGTGGGTTGCAGACGGTACGCCACTGTATGGGTGTACCAGAGCCTGCCTAGAGCACCAGATACCGTTCCGGTACAGTGCTCCGGAGGGCCCACCCACCCACCCGAGCTCCTTACCTGTCTTTTATGGCTTCTGTGCTTCCGCGCATGCACATGGCGCATACAACACTTGCACAATGTTCCGCGGAGCAGCTGGAGCATCACGGAGGCTCACGGAGGCGCTAAGACACATGTCCACGCTGCGCATGTCCATGTGGATGACACCGGGCCTGTTCCAACTGTACTGGTTGGAACGAGATCTGGAACCCACCACTGGTCCAAACCTAAGCACCCTACAGACCGGATTCGTCCCCTGGGCCTTGAGTTTGACACCCCTGCTTTAGAGCTTCCAGCGCCTTTCAGTATAGACTCTGCTTTTCTGGGGGTTGTTCCCTGTGTCCTGGAATAACCTTCCAATCCCCAAAACAACCAGTGGTACCTGAATTTCAACAGTAACAAGATATCCTTGGACTACTGCAGCATTCAACAGGTATCACAAGAGGCTTACTGTAATTACTACTGCTGCTAGTAAGAAATGCTGCTCTAATGGGCATTGACTTTTGTTTCCACATCATTTCTACGAAAGCTGCAATTTTCACGTTGACATTCTCCAATTCCAGTTGCGTTTCATCCCAGTGCCCAGCTGAAGCATGACAATTGTCACTGGATGTCCTCCACCCAGAACTGCCGAATATGAACCAATTTGTATTCTGTATATTCCTAATCAGAGGTAATATTCAGCCGGTTCGGACTAGTTCAGGTGAACCGGTAGCAAAGATTCCATGTGGATGGTGCTATGCCGTCCTATTTGGCCATGTTTTTGAGGCCGGGCACATGTGTGGAAGGCACATATGCGAGCACAGTGCATGCACAGAATCCGGGAGCATGCAGGGAAAATGCGCACACGGGGTGAACCGGTTGTAAAAAATAAGTGAAACCCACCGCTGTTCCTAATGTATTTATCCAACAGGGCTAGAGATTTTGTTTTTATTTAAAATATTAATACTATGGAATGTAACAAGGATATACAGTAGATCCCTAGGAGTGGAGGTTTGCATTCTAGAAGAGAAAGACACAACATAATCCGCAACTTGGGAGTCCTCCTGGACCCTCAGCTGACTTTTGAACACCATTTGTCAGCTGTGACCAGGGGGGCATTTGCCCAGGTTCGCCTGGTGCACCAGTTGCGTCCCTACCTGAACCGGGAGGCTCTCACAACAGTCACTCGTGCCCTTGTGACCTCTAGGCTGGAGTACTGCAACGTGCTCTACATGGGGCTGCCCTTGAAGAGTATTCGGCGACTTCAGCTTGTCCAGAATGCAGCCGCGCGAGCGATCGTGGGTGCACCTCGTTTCACCCACGTAACACCTATCCTCCGTGAGCTGCACTGGCTGCCTGTTGATCTCCGGGTACGGTTCAAGGTACTAGTCATCACCTACAAAGCCCTTCATGGTATTGGATCTGGGTACTTGAGAGACCACCTACTGCCAATTACCTCCACTAGACCAATAAGATCCCACAGACTAGGCCTCCTCCGAATTCCATCAGCCGGCCAGTGTCGACTGGCGACTACCAGGAGGAGGGCCTTCTCTGTGGCTGCTCCGACCCTCTGGAACGAACTCCCCGTGGAGATTCGTACCCTCACCACCCTCCAGGCCTTCCGCATAGCCCTTAAAACCTGGCTGTTCCGACAGGCCTGGGGCTAAAGACTTGCAGCCCCACTTCGAATGGTATGATTGTTGTGCTTTTTAATTGTGTATGGTTTTTATGTTTTGTAACTTGTCTGTTTTTCCCCTCCCTCGAGTTGTGAGCCGCCCTGAGTCCCTTTCAGGGAAAAGGGCGGCATACAAATAAAGCAAAATGAAATGAAATGAAATGAAATCCAGATATTATATGCAGAGAAAAGAGGGTAAAGATAGTACATACCTAATGAAAGTATATTGTAGCTGCAAATACGTAGTAGGATCCTCGGTCTGCCAAGATTTTGGGCAGAGGTGTGAAACCATAAAGAACTCAGCTTGGAAGACTTGTCATGTTTCATTCTTGCTTTGGAGGCCGATGTAGTTTTTTGGAAATCTCTTTCGCTCATACTGAAGCTTCATTACCAAAGCAACTAAGGATGAAATGTATGTTAAATCCACAGCAGAGAAATGTTATTAGGAAAAAGCTCAGGGTTGGAACACTCTAGGTGTGGTCTTACTAAGGCTTTATAGAATGGTATTAGTACCTCCCTTGATCATGATTGTATCCCTCTGTTAATGCAACTTAGGATTGCATTGTCTTTTGTTGTTGTTGTTGTTTCTTCTTCCCAATTTCCTTTCTTTCTCTCACTGGAATCTGAAGTAGAAGTTTAACTGTTTAACTGTTTAATAAATTTATAGGCTGCCCAATCCCGAAGGACTCCGGGCAGCTTACAGAAATACATTTCCAAAAATAAAAATTAAAATAGAGAGAATAAAAACAGATTAAAAGATCACTTCATACACTCAATCTAGGCATGAGGTCAACCGTGACCCGTCAAAACCGCGGAGGACAAAATCGCGCTCGACGAAAGCGCGCATTTGACATCATCACAGTGCGACGAAAAAAATTAAAAATTGAAATAAAAATAAAATTAAAGCAAGCCGATTCACATAAAGGTAAGGGTTAGGTTTAGGGTTAGGGTTAGGGTTAGGTTAAGGGTTAGGGTTAGGTTTAGAGCGTTAGGGTTACGTTTAGTGTTAGGTTAAGGGTTAGCGTTAGGTTAAGGGTTACGTTTAGGGTTAGATTTAGGGTTAGGTTAAGGGTTAGGTTTAGGGTTAGATTTGGGGGGGTTAGGGTAAGGTTTTCGCTTTATTTTTACATTTTTCGATCACAGCGCGATGTTTTCGTCGCGCTGTGATGACGTCAAATGCGCGCTTTCGTCGAGCGCGATTTTGTCCTCCGCGGTTTTGTGGTGGAACCGAGGTCAACAGCCCCAGGCCTACCAGAAGAGCCAGGTTTTGATAGCTTTTTGGAAGGCCGTGAGAGTGGGAAGGTCCGAATCTCCGGGGGTAGATCGTTCCATAGGGTTGGAGAAGTTTAAATGAGAAGATGATTGGAAATTACACTTAGGAGGCAATTACAATTACCCAGAATTGTTCATTACATGCCCAATGTATTTGGTTGATAAGCAGTAATAATCTAATACAGTTAGTTGCAGTTCCAATACTCGCTGTCACAATACTTTCTTTCATGAAAAAATAGCAATAGCAATAGCAGTTAGACTTATATACCGCTTCATAGGGCTTTCAGCCCTCTCTAAGCAGTTTTCAGAGTCAGCATATCACCCCCACAGTCTGGGTCCTCATTTCACCCACCTTGGAAGGATGAGTCAACCTTGAGCCGGTGGGATTAGAACCGCTGAACTACAGATAACAGTCAGCTGAAGTAAGCAATATATTCCGTGGCCCCAGAATTTCTCTCTACAAGATATACAATACAGTAACTGCATTAATAGTTTTACTAAGAAGAGGAAGGAAGGAAGGAAGGAAGGAAGGAAGGAAGGAAAACAAAGAGAGATTCAGGGAGGGAGGAAGGGAAGAAGGAAGGAAGGAAGGAAGGAAGGAAGGAAGGAAGGAAGGCAGGCACGCAGGAAGGCAGGAAGGAAGGAAGGAAAAAGCTCAGATATATATCTCCCCAATCCTAACCCTAACCCATACTATAACTTTGCAACTTTGCAACTTTAATAAGATTTGTATGCCGCCCACTCCCTAGGAACTCCCTAGGGATAACCCATACCAGAGGTGTCAAACTCAAGGCCCATGGGCCACATCCAGCCTACAGGGTGATTATCTATTTAGTCACTAAGTGTCCACAATGAGTTAATGGCATATAATCACTATGCTGACATTATTTCTAGGTTGATGGTATGTAATCAAGCAATCAGATGATCTGTCAGGACACCATGTATAGCATAAACTGTAAACGAATATTCATAACATATAATTTATTGCTCCACAGCAACCACAATCAAACACATCGGCTCAGTTCATCATGAATGAATGAGCCGTTTAAGGTGTGTGCTTAGTCATCTAGTTTACAACCACTTGGCGCAGGGTGACACATCCATTTCACTTCCTTGAACCCAGCTTGCAATGATCTAATTTAGAGATACTTTCGCCATTTCCAACTTTCAGATGCAGATTTCGGCTTTCAGAGGTTCTCCTTTTCCAATAGCAATCAACTCAAATTAGGATACCAACACACAATACTCAAGTAAGAGGCAACAATCTATATACCAGGGGTGAAATTCAGCAGCTTCTGACCAGTTCTGGAGAACCGATAGCGGAAATTTTGAGTAGTTTGGAGAACTGGAAAACGCCACCTCTGGCTGGCCCCACCCCCATCTTTTCTCCGCCTCCCAAGTCCCAGCTGATTGGGAGGGAACGGGGATTTT
Organism: Thamnophis elegans; assembly: GCF_009769535.1. Lineage (NCBI taxonomy): Eukaryota > Metazoa > Chordata > Lepidosauria > Squamata > Natricidae > Thamnophis > Thamnophis elegans. The sequence continues at coordinate 75,800,254 of NC_045547.1, forward strand.
GCAGTATCCTTCCCCCCGGAGTGAGGAGGGAATGGGGATTTTGCAGTATCCTTCCCCTGGAGTGAGGAGGGAATGGGGATTTTGCAGTATCCTTCCCCTGGAGTGTGGAGGGAATGGGGATTTTGTAGTATCCTTCCCCCAGGAGTGAAGAGGGAATGGGGATTTTGCAGTATCCTTCCCCTGGAGTGGGGTGGGAATGGGGATTTTGCAGTATCCTTCCCCTGGAGTGGGGTGGGAATGGGGATTTTGCAGTATCCTTCCCCTGGAGTGGGGTGGGAATGGGGATTTTGCAGTATCCTTCCCCTGGAGTGGGGTGGGAATGGGGATTTTGTAGTATCCTTCCCCAGGAGTGAGGAGGGAATGGGGATTTTGCAGTATCCTTCCCCTGGAGTGGGGTGGGAATGGGGATTTTGCAGTATCCTTCGCCTGGAGTGGGGTGGGAATGGGAATTTTGTAGTATCTTTCCCCCAGGAGTGAGGAGGGAATGGGGATTTTGATGAAAGCTAACTAATTGGTTTATTTTCAACCCTCTTTTTCTTCTATCTTTTGAAATGTCAAGAATTATGAAATCAAGGATGGTGGAGTAATCGCATCTACGTGATCTTGCTTAGCCACACCTGTTATATATATAGGAAGATTTAGAAACTGAACTGTGGAGAGCACATTACAGATTCCCTCTCATTCTCCCAAGACACAATTCTATAATATATATATTTTTAAATCCACTTATAACTGGTGAGTAAGGGCTGATTTTTTTTTTGGAAGGGTGGGTTGCAGGTGTTACAGATATTGAGTTCATCCTCTGGTTGGTTGTGATTTTACTTATCTGTGTTGCTTCTCTCTCTGTCTCTGTCTCTCTCTCTTTCTCTCGCTATCTCTTTCTCTCTTTCTCCCTCTCTCTCTCCCTTTCTCTCTCTCTCTCTCCCTTTCTCTCTCTCTCTCTCCCTTTCTCTCTCTATCTCTGTCTGTCTGTCTGTTTGTCTCTACTTCTGTCTCTCTGACTCTTTGTGTCTCTGTAATTATCTCTCTCTTTCTCTTTCTCTCTCTCCCTTTCTCTCTCTCTCTCTCCCTTTCTCTCTCTATCTCTGTCTGTCTGTTTGTCTCTACCTCTGTCTCTCTGTCTCTTTGTGTCTCTGTCTTTATCTGTGTGTGTGGGCGCGCACGTGTGCGCGTGTGTCTTTCTCTCCTCATCTGTCTCATCTTCCTATATATATAGGCCGAGGTGGCGCAGTGGTTAAATGCAGCACTGCAGGCTACTTCAGCTGACTGCAGTTCAGCAGTTCGGCTGTTCAAATCCCACTAGGCTCAAGGTTGACTCAGCCTTCCATCCTTCCGAGGTGGGTAAAATGAGGACCCAGATTGTTGTTGGGGGCGATATGCTGACTCTGTAAACCGCTTAGAGAGGGCTGAAAGCCCTATGAAGCGGTATATAAGTCTAACTGCTATTGCTATTGCTATTGTCTCTCTCGCTCTTTGTCTCTCTCTGTCTCTCTCTGTCTCTCTCTCTATCTCCCTCCCTCTCTTCCACTCTGTCTCTCTCTGTCTCTCTTTTGTAAGCCACCGAGTCATTATGGAATTGGAAGGTGTGCAAATGGAAATGGTTCAAATGTGTATGGAATGCTTCCCTGTGGTTAGGCTGGAAGTTTTACTAACCTGGATGAGAAGAAACCCTTCCTGGGTTTCTGAAGGAAACTTAAGCTCAACTTAAATTTTATTAATTTGGTCTCACTTTTATTAGTTTTATTGTTTTTATATGAGGTTTTATATTCTTGTAAGCCACCTAACAGGGACATATCGCCTCAATGGTTAAGACGCTGAGCTTATCAATCAGAAAGATCAGCAGCTCAGTGGTTCAAATCCCTAGCGCTGCATAACGGAGTGAGCTCCCGTTACTTACCCCAGCTTTTGCCAACCTAGCAGTGCGAAAGCATGTAAAAATGCAAGTAGAAAAATAAGAACCACCTTTGGTGGAAGATAACTGTGTTCCGTGCACCTTTGGTGTTTAGTCATGCCGGCCACATGACCACGGAGATGTCTTCAGGATAGCGCTGGCTCTTCGGCTTTGAAACGGAAGTGAGCACCGCCCCCTAGAGTTGGGAATGACTAGCACATATGTGCGAGGAGATCCTTTATAGTTATCTTTAAGCTGCCTTGAGTTGCCATTTGTGAATTGGCGACAATATAAATGTCCAAATAAATAAACTTTCCCTGGTCTTCAAGTCCAGGTCAATGAGGAAGAATGATGTGCACCAATCACATAGGATGGCTTCTCATTGCCCTCTTGATAGGCCGGGGACTGTAAGGCACTGAGTCCTGGACTTGAAGAGCTGAGGTGGCGCAGTGGTTAAATGCAGCACTGCAGGCTACTTCAGCTGACTGCAGTTCTGCAGTTCGGCGGTTCAAATCTCACCGGCTCAGGGTTGACTCAGCCTTCCATCCTTCCGAGGTGGGTAAAATGAGGAGCCGGATTGTTGTTGGGGGCAACATGCTGACTCTGTAAACCGCTTAGAGAGGGCTGAAAGCCCTATGAAGCGGTATATAAGTCTAACTGCTATTGCTATTACTTGCTCCAGAGACAAACCAGATATTGGAGGGTGGGGTGGAGACAGCATTCACTCAGCCATTATGGCAAGGTCATTTTCCTCCTAACCTGGCGTCCTTTGTAGGAACTGAATAGAAGGAATGGTATGATTGTAAAGAGCCTTCATCGTGGTTTACGCTGATGGCACCTTGCTTTCTCTTTGCAGTCAGTTGTCTGAACGTTGACGGTGGACTTGAATGAACGGGCCAGGGTTGAGCCTAGAGGATAAGGACACTCTAGTTTCTCATGACCCGTCAAAACCGCGTTCCACAAAACCGCGGTCAACGAAATCGCGTATGTGATGTCATCACAACGCGACGAAAAAGATCGAAAAATTGAAATAAAAATTAAATTACATAAAGGTAAGGGTTAGGTTAAGGGTTAGGGTTAGGGTTAGAGCGTTAGCGTTACGTTTAGCGTTAGGTTAAGGGTTAGCGTTAGGTTTTTCGTTACGTTAAGGGTTAGGTTTAGGGTTAGGTTTGGGGGGGTTAGGGTAAGGTTTTTGCTTTATTTTTACATTTTTCGATCTTTTCCGTCGCGCTGTGATGAGGTCACATACGCGCTTTCGTCGACCGCGATTTTGTCGTCCGCGGTTTTGTGGTAGAACCCTAGTTTCTTTCTTAGGCTAGCTCTGGAGATGGTTAACAAACTAGCCCTTTAGTTAACACTGTGCTTATGGTTGTCCCAAACGTGTTTTTTTTCACCAGAAGTAACTGGACTTTCTGGATTTTCTTTTTTTTATTGAAAGTTTTAAAGAGTTTTGCAAATATATACCTTCCCTCCCCACCCCCCCCACATCCCCACCTCCCCGCCGACCCCAGAACCTCCCAGAGCAAATACAGGGTATAAATATTTAACAACCATCTACCAAAATAAACTAACTAACTTTAGCATCATCCCTCGCTTGTACTTTAACTCCCCTTTTCTAAAGCTAACTTTAGATAAGTTGTAACATTCCTTGCTCATTCACTCATAAGCTACCTGGGGTTTCTCAGTCCCATATTTATTTTGAATGTAGCACTGGATTTTCTTTGAAGACATTTCACTTCTCAGCCCAGAAACTTCTTCAGGAAGCTCCTGGGATGAGAAGCAAAATATCTTCAAAGAAAAACCAGAAAATCCAGTGGCTTCTGGAAAAAAGCACCTTCGGGACAACCATGAGTTGGAGGACTGAGAATCTCCATAGATATTTTTGCTTATGGCCCTGCAAAAGGTGAGGATTGGTTGTATAGTTACTTTTTTCTTCATCTTCACACCTTGAACAGTTGCTGTACCAGTCAATCATTAGGTGAGGACTATTATGATTATAAAGGTAAGGTGGCTCAATGGCTAAGACGCTGAGATTCTCAATCAGAATGGCCAGCAGTTCGGTGGTTCGAATCCCTAGTGCCGTGGAACGGAGTGAGCTCTCATTACCTGTCCCAGCTTCTGCCAACCTAGCAGTTCGAAAGCACATAAAAACACAAGTAGAAAAATAGGAACCACCTTTGGTGGAAAGGTAACAGCGTTCCATGCACCTTTGGTGTTTAGTCATGCCGGCCACATGACCATGGAGACATCTTCGGGCAGTGCTGGCTCTTCGGCTTCGAAACAGAGATAAGCACTGCCCCCTAGAGTCAGGAATGACTAGCACATATGTGCGAGGGGAACATTTCCCTTTCCCTATTATGATTATGGTTGGCTGGATGGTCAGTCAGATGTTTAGACTGGATTTGGTATTTTTCATCCACTTATCAAGTCCTTTCCAAAAAAACTGGGATTAGCAGATGTTGATGGTATTAAATATACAACATTTAAAAGTAATATCAGTATGTGTTAAAACCACCTTATAATGCCTTGGTAAGGCCACACTTGGAATCCTGCATTCAGTTTTGGTTGCCACGATGTAGAAAAGATGTGGAGACTCTAGAAAGAGTGCAGAGAAGAGGATTAGGGGACTGGAGACTAAAACATATAAAGAACAGTTGCAGGAACTGGGTATGTCTAGTTTAATAGAAAGAAGGACTAGGGGAGACATGATAGCAGCCTTCCAATATCTCAGTGGCTTCCCCAAAGAAGAGAGAGTCAAAATATTCTCCAAGATACCTGAGAGTAGAACAAGAAGCAATGGGTGGAAACTAAACAAGGAGAGAAGCAACTTAGAACTAAGGAGAAATTTCCTGACAGTGAGAACAATTAATCAGTGGAACAACTTGCCTCCAGAAGTTGTGAATGCCCCAACACTGGAAGTCTTTAAGAAGATGTTGGATAGCCATCTGTCTGAAACGGTATAGGGTTTCCTGCCTAGACAGGAGGTTGGACTAGAAGACCTCCAAGGTCCCTTCCAACTCTGCTATTGTATTGTATTGTATTGTATTGTATTGTATTGTATGTTGTTAAAAGGAAACTATTGTGTTAAATGCATTGCAGATATTCTGGGACACCATTGTTGCTCCTTTGTTGTTGTTTACAGTCGGTCTGCACAATCTTCTGGCAACAGCTAACAAGGTGGCCTATTGTTTTCATCAACTTCTTTGCAGAGACAGCATTTGCCAAATCTAGTTTTCTAAGGCAGCTTTGCCTGATGCATTTTGTGTCTGCGTGTGCTTGTGGGTGCGCCAGCCATGGCATAGTTTGCTTTGTCCTGAGTCTTCCCTGTTCTAGTCTTCATTGAGCCTTTCTTGTGGGTCAGTTTACTCTCTCAAATGCTGGGATAATGCTCTCCCCCCACATGTCCTTCTTTTCTCTAAACTAGCCAAAACCCAAATCCTCCAACCGTTCTTCATATGTTTTAGTCAGAGGTGGGTTCCTGCCAGTTCTAGCCTCTTCTATAGAAGAGGTTCCACAAATCTTCAGTGCCCTTTAGAACCGGTTCCATCTCCCTCCCCCCGTCCATCCGCACATCATCAAGATGAAGAGCGAGAGAGGGAATTCTGGGAGTTGAAGTCCACAAGTCTTAAAGCTGTCAAGTTTGAACACTCCTGGGTTTTTTTTCTAAAGGGTTAGGGGTGCAAGGCTCTTGTAACTTGACAGCTTTAAGACTTGCACACTTCAATGCCAGAGTTCCTGAGCCAACATGACTGGAAGAGGAATTCTGGGAGTTGAAGTCCACAAGTCTTAAAGCTGTCAAGTTTGAACACTCCTGGGTTTTTTTTTCTAAAGGGTTAGGGGTGCAAGGCTCTTGTAACTTGACAGCTTTAAGACTTGCACACTTCAATGCCAGAGTTCCTGAGCCAACATGACTGGAAGAGGAATTCTGGGAGTTGAAGTCCACAAGTCTTAAAGCTGTCAAGTTTGAACACCCCTGGGTTTTTTTTTTTCTAAAGGGTTAGGAGTGGAAGGGTCTTGTAACTTGACAGCTTTAAGACTTGCACACTTCAATGCCAGAGTTTCTGAGCCAACATTTTGGTTGCTAAGCAAGAGCGTTATTGTTTTTTTAGCAGATGTTTTTTATTATTTTTTCCCTTCTACAACACCTTACAGTCATTACATCAACATTGTTATGTCATCATACCTGTACATGTATATAAAATTTCGCTTCTATATTGACACACTTTATACACAGTTCTATATATATTTATATATATTGTTTTTTGGCTTAATTAATTTTATTCTTGTTTTGCAGCCATTTGTACCAATTGTTCCAAATTTCATAATATTCCGACTCTTCTTTATCTTTTAATTTCAGTGTTAATTTGTCCATCTCTGCACAATCCAGAGTTTTTTGTATCACTAATTCATCCAAGGGGGTATTATTTTGTTTCCAGCATTGTGCAAATGCTATTCTTGCTGTGGTTAGCAGATGTGCTAATATGTACTTAATTTTCTTTGTATATTTCCCTTTGATTATTCCCAGTAGAAAGATTTTGGGTTTGTATTTTATCTGTCCTCCGGTAATTTCTTGCACGCATTTCCATTTTTTTGTCCAATAAGAGCGTTGTTAAGTGAGTTTTATCACATTTTACAAGTTGGGCCACGGCCACCCAGTCACATGACTGCCAAACCACTCCCACTCAGTCACATGGCTGGCAAGCCACTCCCACAAAGCAGGCCATACCTACAGAAGAGGTTCTAAAAAAAATTTGAAACCCACCACTGGTTTTAGTCTCCAGGCTTTTTCAACAGGTCTTCTTGCTCTTCAACTTCTTTTCTTTCACTTGTTCGAGCTTTCAAACGTAACCTGTTCATCTTATTTCCCAGACGGATCTTTCATTTGGGAGATGCACCATTTGTTTGTGTTTCCTTGTTGGTATATTTGGCATCCAAGTCATTCAGTTATAACTCCAGCCATGTTGTATATTAGTTGATTTGTTTCTTGCAACTCCCCTCCTCATGCTTGGACAGGAGACCTTATACCCGTGATAGGGGGGAGAGCCTATGGCACACATGCCACAGCCCTCTCTACGGGCACGCGAGCCGTCTCCCTAGCTCAGCTCCACCCACTCATGTGTCCATGCCTCCCACTGGCCAGGTGGTTTTTCAGGTCTCTGCTGCACATGTGTGGGTGGTGAGGCACATGTGGAAGACATATGCGCATGCACAAGGGAGGTGAGGGAGTCATGCATGCATGCATGGGGGGTACCACAGGGGATGTGCCACACACCACCACCACAGCCCATTTTTGGTTCCAGGAGGCTGCAGGGAGGCCTATTAAGCCCAAAACGGGGTACGGTGGGGGAGTCGTGCATTCATGCATGCATGGGGAGGGAAGGGGAAGTGTGGGGGTGTCACACATGCATGTGCACGGAGGCCAGGAGCACACGCAGTGCATTATGGGTCCAGGCTCGCAGGCTTTCGGCAAACAACAGCAAAACGTTTAGCCATCACTGTCTTATGCCTTCCCAGACAAATAGCTGTGCAATCTTTTTCTTTTTTTAAAAGTTTTCTTTTATTGTTTTAATTAAACAAAAACACACACAAAAAAAGAATCATCCTTCATTACATCTTGTAGAAAACGTGTTGATTGGTTACAAATACATTTCGTGAGTTTCTTCCGCAATCCTTATATATATACTTCATACTGAATTGTACATTTTAAATCGAAAATCTTTATGTATTTTACTATCAATGTACCCCAATTCTCATTCAAACTACAATTATTTAAGCGTGCTTTTATCTGAAATCATTTGTATTTAAAGACGCAACCACCTGCTGGCATTCATTCACAATTTCAATAAACCTCCAATAACATCACACCTTTTGTTCTGACCCCCCCCTCTTCGCTCGTTCACAAACGACAGTCAGACCGAACTTCAAAGGAAATATCTTTATCAGTCCTGGCTCAAGCTGGCTGCGAGCCCAAAAATAAACGTAGATAAAGTCTCTGGCAAAAAGTTACACAGCAAATGCAAAAACAAAAACTCTTACAGCAAACCAGGTTTACAGAAAGCAAATCACTTATCCAAGTGCCTCCAATTACCTCCCAAAGATCCATTAGATCGCACAGGGTCGGCCTCCTCCGGGTTCCGTGTACCAGACAATGCCATCTGGCTACGACCCGGGGGAGGGCCTTCTCTGTTGCAGCTCCGGCCCTTTGGAACGAACTCCCCGTGGAGATTCGGACCCTCACCTCTCTCCTGGCCTTCCAAAAAGCCGTTAAAACCTGGCTGTGTCGGGAGGCCTGGGGTTGATGAGCTCCCTTCCCCTCTCGACAGGTGTGGCTGTTGGCTATCTTAAATGCTTGTCTTGTATTTGTGTGTCCCCTTTCCCGCTTGAGTTGTTCGCCGCCCTGAGTCCCTTTTGGGAATAGGGCGGCATATAAATAAAACAAACCTCAACCTCTTTGAATCAGGTTTACAGAAAGCAAATCACTTATCCAAGTGCCTCTTTGAATCACGAAACTGAACTCACGAAAAAATGAACGATGAACCACAAACGATGAACGATGAACGACGTTGACTTCTGCCACTAAGGCGTGGCACCATCCATCTTTTATCTGCAGGAGAAGACCCTACTGAGCAACAGCTGCTCATTATTCCTGCGTCCCGACACAACTCACAGCAAGCTTCTGCTGAGTCACAACACCTTTACAACATATTCTGAAACAAAATCAGTTAATAAGATATCTAAGCATTTCCCCTGTGCAATCTTTTCTTGAAAACCTCCCGGCAATGGAGCACCAGGAACTCTAGATGGCAAACTGTTCCACTGATTGACGGTTTTCACCCTTAGGAAATGTTTCCTTTGTTTCAGATTGGAACCCTCCTTAGAATAGGTTGACCCCCACCCTCTTCTTTCTGACAGCCCATCAAATTTTGGAAGATTACTATCCTGTCACCCTTAATCCTTCTCTTTAGTAGACTAGACATACCCTGAAGCCATTCCTCATATTCATTCCTCAAACCCCCACAGCTTCAACCTCAAACTGTCTCCCGTGGACCTCACCCCCTTCCTAGGAGGTCCATAAAGGGGGCATACATAAGTGCACCAGCATGCCTACTGTCCCTGTCCTACAGTCCCCATATATTCGTAGCCATTTCCTATCCAATATAAAGTGTTAATGTCACTTTATAATGCCTTGGTAAGGCTACACTTAGACTCCTGCATTCAGTTTCACTTGGACTCCTGCATTCAGAGCCGAGGTGGCACAGTGGTTAGGGTGCAGTACTGCAGGCCACTTCAGCTGACTCTTATCTGCAGTTCAGCGGTTCTAATCTCACCGGCTCAAGGTTGACTCAGCCTTCCATCCTTCCGAGGTGGGTGAAATGGGGACCCAGACTGTGGGGGCGATATGCTGACTCTGTAAACCGCTTAGAGAGGGCTGAAAGCTCTATGAAGCGGTGTATAAGTCTAACTGCTATTGCTATTGCTAGTTTTGGTTGCCATGATGTAGAAAATATGTGGAGACTCTAGAAAGAGTGCAGAGAAGAGCAACAAAGATGATTAGGGGACGGGAGGCTAAAACATATAAAGAACAGTTGCTGGAATTGGGTATGTCTAGTTTAAGAAGGACTAGGGGAGACATGATAGCAGCCTTCCAATATCTCAGGGGCTGCCACAAAGAAGAGGGAGTCAAACTATTCTCCAAGGCACCTGAGGGTAGAACAAGAGGTGGAAACTAGTCAAGGAGAGAAGCAACTGAGGAGAAATTTCCTGACAGTGAGAACAATTAATCAGTGGAACAACTTGCCTCCAGAAGTTGTGAATGCCCCAACACTGGAAGTATTTAAGAAGATGTTGGATAGCCATTTGTCTGGAACGGTATAGGGTTTCCTGCCTAGGCAAGGGGTTGGACTAGAAGTCCTCCAAGGTCCCTTCCAACTCTGCTATTGTATTGTATTGTATTGTATGTGTGATATCATGTGTCTTCCTACTAGATCCTGCCACCAAGAACTTGGAAATGAAGGATCCCATGTCTTTGGTTGGCGCTTACTATGCTGGGAAGTCAGTCCTTGTTACAGGAGTCACAGGGTTTATGGGCAAAGTCTTGGTCGAGAAGCTTCTCCGTTCTTGCCACGATGTGAAAGCCATCTATGTGTGTGTGCGGCCCAAAGCTGGACATTCCATACAAACCCGAGTAGAGAATATGCTGAAATGCAAGGTAAGGACATTCAAAGGTGGGGAAGAACAGGTAGCAGCTGGTAGGGTTTCGCTGAGTCAGACAGAGCCATTTGTCCATTTGGTGCTGTGGTGAGGAAGCAAATCTATCCATAGGGGCAAAGATGAGTTTTCTTGAATGACATCCATGGTTTTACTTCACCCAGCACTCGTAAAGACAGGTAGGCTGGGAGCTGCTGCTATCAAACTTAAATATTCAGAGGGAACGCCAAATATTTATTTTCAGAAGGGAGTACGTATTTTTTTGGAGTATAAGACGCACCTTTTACCCTCAAAGAAGAAGCTGAAAATCTGGGTGCATCTTATACACTGAATACAGCATTTTTTTGCCTCCCGAAACCCCTCCCCCTTCCCCAAAATCGCTGTGCATAGCCTTTAGGAGGCTTCCAGAGTGCTCTTGGGGACTGGAGAGGGCAGAAATGAGTGAAAAATGTGCCGTTCTTTGCTCAATTTTGCCCCCCAGCCCTCAGGAGCAGTCTGCGAGCACCCTTAAAGTCTATTCTTACCTTTTTTGGGAAAACACACAGGCCCATTTTCATGAAAAATGGCCTGGTTTTGGGAGGTTTGCAGAGGTGCAAATACCTTTTTTTTAAAAATTGCCTCTTCAAAACTTTGGTGCATCTTATACTCCAGTGCATCTTATACTCTGAAAAATATGGTAAGTGTTGGAATCCATTATTGGAATGCATCTCTGTGCAACAACTACAATAATATTCAGCCAGTGGATGGCAGTATTTACAAGTTTGGATCTATGGTATAGACCGTGAATGGCAAACCTATGGCATGCGTGCCACAGGTGGCACACGGAGCTATATTTGGTGGCATGCCAGCCGTCAGCTCCGGCGCACATGCACGTGCCAGCCAGCTGATTCTTTGCCAATCCAAAGGTCCAGGGGAAGCTGTTTTCACCCTCCCCAGACTTCAGGAAGGCTCCAGGTCATGTGCGCATGCGCCAGTGGGCAGGGAGATTGAGTGGGCATGCGTGCGCATGCGATAGTGCACGTGCACACAATTTTGGCACACTGTAAGAAAAAGGTTCACCATCACTTTTGTTTCTCTTTTGTTCTAAGCAGAGTTTCCTGTTTGTGTTACCCTTATATAGTTGAACAGTAAAGCACATGGTGACTGTACTCTTTGTTTGTGATGCTTTATATAATCTGAATTTCTAATAGTAAGAAACATTTTTTAAAAATTATATCCAAAGCTAATATATTCTTAAATTAACCCATAAATTTGAAATATCTGCTCAGCAGTCATTTTGGCTCTATCTGCCAGCATATTAATAATATAAAATAAATTAAATCTTAGTGGATTTCGATTCGAGGAACCTGGAGCATTTTTGTTATTAATTACGTGACTATTGTCTCGAACTCTAGGTGTTTGATAGAGTCCGGGAAGAATGGCCCAATTTCCATGAGAAGATTAAGCCCATCAGTGCTGAGTTCACCCAGCCAAACCTGGCCATCTCTTCCGAAGACATGGAGCAGCTGCTCCCTCAGGTCAATGTGATCTTCCATTGTGCTGCAACGGTTCGATTTGATGAGCCTCTGAAGTAAGTTCTCCTTCCTTTCTTCTTTGTTTTGTTGAAAATCACCACTCTGCTATCACAAGCTTCAGGCCATTCCTGAAGTCATTCTCAGAGAGGAAAAATTAACTACAAAGAAAAAAGCAATAGATGGTGGGTTTGTTTTGGTTTTTGTTTGGTTAAACAATTTGCAAATTCAACCAAGCCATGGTATTTCCAATTTTACAGCAGAGACAGAGGTGGTATTAAGCCGGTTCGGATCAGTTTGGACCGGTTTGCCCGAACTGGTAGTGGAAATCACAGGTGGCCCTGCTTTATACCGTCCTATTTAGGAACGTTTTTGAGGCTGGGTGTTTTCACGGAAGGCGCGTGAGAAAGCAAATCGCATGTGGGGAAGGCTGGGTACATGTGCAGAAGTGGTGCACATGCCTGCATAGCAGGCGCACGCGGGAGGCCAACCAGTAGTAACAAAATGTGAAACCCACCGCTGAACAGAGACCTTTTGTAAGAAGATGTAGATTCCACCTGTGGTCTTCTCTATGAAACGTGAGATACTACTGAAGTCAATCCAGGGAGGAGAGATTTCTAAATCCAGCAATGCAGTTTTATCTCTGTGAAATGATGTTCAATCCTCGAAGACATTCTCAGAAGAGCCAAACAAGATGTGTTAGATCTCAATGTAATGTGACTTCACATGTATACTTCAGCTTGTCCAGAATGCAGCCGCCTGCGAAGCGATCGTGGGTGCGCCTCGGATCACCCATGTAACACCTATCCTCCGCGAGCTGCACTGGCTGCCTGTTGATCTCCGGGTACGCTTCAAGGTGCTAGTCGTCACCTACAAAGCCCTTCATGGTATTGGACCTGGGTACTTGAGAGACCGCCTACTGCCAATTACCTCCACTAGACCAATTAGATCCCACAGACTAGGCCTCCTCCGAATTCCATCAGCCGGCCAGTGTCGACTGGCGACTACCCGGAGGAGAGCCTTCTCTGTGGCTGCTCCGACCCTCTGGAACGAACTCCCCATGGAGATTCGTACCCTCACCACTCTCCAGGCCTTCCGCATAGCCCTTAAAACCTGGCTGTTCCGACAGGCCTGGGGCTAGAGACTCGCTGCCCCACTTTGAATGGTATGATCGTTGTGCTTTTAACTATGTATGGTTTTTATGTTTTTATGTTTTTTTGTTACTCTGTTTGTATTTCCCCTCCCCTTTTGAGTTGTGAGCCGCCCTGAGTCCCCTCAGGGAAAAGGGCGGCATACAAATAAATTAAACCTAACCTAACCTTTTTTAAAAAAAAATTCTTTAAAAATAGGATAGGCCAAGTATATTGACATGTAGCGGAAATACACCAAGGAGAGGAGGAGTGGGAAAGAAGAAAGATGGGCAGAGAGGGATGGGAGAGAGGGTGGGAGGGAAAGGTGAGAAGGAAGGGGGGGAGTGGATGTGGAGAGAGGAGTGGTAGAGCGGGAGGGGAAGTAGGGTAGAGGGGGATGATGGAGGGAAGATAGAAAGTTGGAGGATGGTGGAAGAAAAAGGTGTATGGAGAGCGGAAGAGTTATATTGGGTTTCTATTTTCTGGGGCATTGTTGACAAAGAGGAATTGATGCAATTATTGTTTAATGCTGTATGGCGTTGGCTATGTGCAGTATGCATGTGAGTGTATGAAAATGAAAATGAAAGGAAAAAAAAGAAAAAAAAGAAGAGCCAAAAGGATTAATTTGGACCTTAGTCTCATACCAGCTGGACCTCATCCTAGTTTTTTGTTCCTTCTTGAGCAGGGATGCTCTTCTCCTGAATGTTATGGGTACCCAGCAGCTCCTGAGGCTGGCCCACCAGATGAAGAACCTCGAAGCTCTCATCCACGTTTCAACGGCCTATTCAAACTGTAGATGATAGATAGATGATAGATAGAGGATAGATAGAGGGATGGATGGATGGATGGATGGATGGATGGAGATAGATAGATAGATAGATGATAGATAGATAGATGATAGATAGAGCGATAGAGAGAGATAGAGAGAGAGAAGCCCTCACATGCCTCCCTTATATAGACAGCTTCTTAACCCTGCTGACTCATTCTCATTTCATCATCTTGGTTTACAGCCTTACAGCAGCTGGTCAGCTACTAAATCATCATTGCCTTAACAGATATGCTCTTTAGGAACTATGGGGGAGAGGCTCTGATTTTCCCATTGCCAAAAAGCAAATGGCCTTAAAAGTCAGGGTCCAGGTATCTTTTAAATTCACCTGGTAGTCAAAAGTGGACTTTGTCTTCACTGTAGGTGATGCTGTTATCTTTATTTGTTGGGGGTGGGTGGAGGGGGTTGGTCAACTAATTTGTACCAAGCCACGGTCGTTTCCACTACTAGCAGAGATCTCTCATAAGGTGATGTAGACTATACCTGTGGTCTTCTCCACACTACATGAGATATCTTGCCATCAAGATGTTCTGAAGCTCCTGAGGCAACTCTCAGAAGAGCCAAGAGGACCTCACACCAGCAGGACCTCATCCTAGCTTTTTGTTCCTTCTTGAGCAGGGATGCTCTTCTCCTGAATGTTATGGGTACCCAGCAGCTCCTGAGGCTGGCCCACCAAATGAAGAACCTCGAAGCTCTCATCCACGTTTCAACGGCCTTTTCAAACTGTAATCGGAGGCACATAGAGGAGGTCTTCTATCCTGTTCCTGTGGAACCAACGAAGCTTTTGGACCTGCTGACGTAAGTAATGGAAGCAACCCTCCCTCGGTTGTGATGTATTTGCAAGTGCGTTTGAAGGAATACCTGTTGTCTTCTCCTATACACTTTCTTCAAAAAAGAGAGGATTTGTGGTAGCAAAGTTTCAGAAATGTACAAGAGTTACATAGATGCCTCATGCAAAGAGTATTGTTACAATATAGAATATAATTCCTTATTGGCCAAGTGTGATTGGACATAGAAGGAATTTGTCTCTGTTGCAGAAGCTCTCAGTATCCATGCGAGCAATAAGTAGTAAATCAGGATCATAATCATAAATACAATAATTTTATGATATAATGAGCTTTGTCCTGATATATGGTAATGGAGGAGGAGGAAACACACATACTCTGACAGCAGAGCATCAACCACCATTGTGTTGCCTTCTTGTCTCTTTGGACCACAGATTCAGGCCACCACAGTTCTCAATAGCAATAGACTTATATACCACTTCACAGTGCTTTACAGCCCTCTCTAAGTGGTTCAGAGTAAGCCTCTTGCCCCCAACAATCTGGGTCCTGATTTTACCCACCTCGGAAACATGGAAGGCTGAGTCAACCTTGAGCCCGGTGAGATTTGAACTGCCAAATTGCAGGCAGCCAGCAGTCAGCAGAAATAGCTTGCAGTACTGCACTCTAACCACTCTGTCACTGTGGCTCCATGGTCTTTTTGTTGTTGTTAGTTGCGAAGTTGTGTCCAACCCATCGCAACCCCATTTGGAGGTTGGAGGAACAATGTTCCTCCATACCTTTCTGTCCTCTGGAGTCCATTTAAGCTCATGCCGACTGCTTTGGTGACTCCATCCAGCAACCTCATTCTCCGTCGTCTCCTTCTTCTTTTGCCCTCCATCGTTCCCAGCATGAGGCTCTTCCCCAGGGAGTCCTTCCTTCTCATTAGGTGGCCAAAGCACTTGAGTTTCATCTTCAGGATCTGGCCTTCTAAAGAGTAGTCAGGGTTGATCTCCTCTAGGACTGACTGGTTGGATCGCCTTGCAGTCCAAGGGACTCGCAGGAATCTTCTCCAGCACCAGAGTTCAAAGGCCTCCATTCTTTGGCGCTCAGCCTTCCTTATGGTCCAACTTTCACAGCCATCCATTGCAACTGGGAAAACCATAGCCTTGACTATACACACTTTTGTTGGCAGGGTGATGTCTCTGCTTTTTAGGATGCTGTCTAGATATGCCATAGCTTTCCTCCATCACCTGATAAACAGTGCTCCCTCTGTCCCTGGGGTCTATGGGGAGCCTAGAAGATATATGATGTCATCAGCCCCCCGCAATCTCATATACAATGTGAGAAACATGAGATGCATATGAGTTCCCTGTCTTAAATTTAGCAGCGATTTCTAACTTCTTCTTTAGAGGCGAGTTGGAAAATTATTTTTGATTTAAGGTAGCCATCAGCAGAACAGGATATAATTCCATTTATAGAAGGCACTTCGGTTTTCTTGTACTGCAAGACTCAAAGAAGCTGATTTTTAAATTTAATTTTATTACCCTTCAATGGAGATTAATACCCTCCTTTCAGGATAAGCTTCTATTGTGCCCAACAATTGTTCCTTTTGGGAACAAATGTATTACATCCATTATCTCAGATCTGAGATACGATATTTTCACATGTTTGTGTTATTTTCCAATGTATTCTTATCGCGGGTTTATTCCTATTTCAATAGCTATAACTGTAACTATAACTCCCCTAAAGTTAGCTTAATAAAAGGGGAATTAAAGTACAAGAGTGAGGTAGGATGCTAAAGTTAATTAGCTTATGTCAGTGTATGATTGTTAAATGTTTATACCCTGTATTTTGCTCTGGAGGTTGGGGGGAGGGAGGGTTGGAGGGGGGCAGGGCTGGGGCGGAGGGAGGGAAGAGGAAGGGGAAACATTTGTAAAATCTATTAAAACTCTTTAATAAAAAAAATAGCTATGGATGATCATAATGAAATATGATTTTCATTCAATGGAAGATTTATTGGGTTCCACCACAAAACCGCGGACGACAAAATTGCGGTCGACGAAAGCGCGCATTTGACGTCATCACAGCACGACGAAAACATCGCGCTGTGATCGAAAAATGTAAAAATAAAGCGAAAACCTTACCCTAACCCCCCCAAACCTAACCCTAAATCTAACCCTAAACCTAACCGTTAACCTAATGCTAAACCTAACACCAACCCTTAACCTAACGCTAAACGTAACCCTAATGCTCTAAACCTAACCCTAACCCTTAACCTAACCCTAAACCTAACCCTTACCTTTATGTGAATCGGCTTGCTTTAATTTAATTTTTATCTCAATTTTTAATTTTTTTCATCGCGCTGTGATGACGTCAAATGCGCGCTTTCGTCGATCGCGCTTTTGTGGACCGCGGTTTTGACGGGTCACGGATTTATTGTACAATTCCAGTGCACACATGTGACATTGTGAACATATTCCCCATGTCTTTCTCTTCTTTTAGTTTTCGCTTTTGGTTTCTTTTGAATATATCAAAATCAAAACCATTAAAACACTTACATACATTGCACCGAATTCTCTGTTCTTCTTCACCTGCAGCCATTTCTGCTTATTTACGTCTACTTAGTTGTATAAAGGAAGCTAAGCCATGTAATAGAAATTTAACTTTTACAAGGATATGCATATGAAAAGATATTAGGACAACTGCTTCCCGCTCCCATGGATAGCTCCAGAGGTGGTCTTCAGCCACTTCTGACCGGTTCGCCTGAATCGGTAGTGTAAATTGCAGGTGGGCCTTCCCACCCACCCCAGCTCTATGTTTTTGTAACCAGGCAGATGTGTGTATGGCACATGAGCAAGCAAAGCACATGTGTGGAAAGTGCATGCACATGTGTGCACATTTGTGAACCAGTAGGGAAGGTAAGTGAAAACCACCCCAGATAGCTCTAAATATATATATTTGGTTCAAATCCCAGTAAGGGTATGGCTAGCTGATGAGAGCTAAATAGCTTGAAATAGATCTATACTAGTCTCCCTTTATTTATTTATCAGCACAAATACAACAAAATGTAACAAAAAGGCAACAGTAAAAATATTGGGTTTCTGCCTGGATGGTCTCTTGTGATGAGCCATCAAACTCAAGAGCCAAGGTGGAGCAGTGGTTAAATGCAGCACTGCAGGCTACTGCTAGATCAGCAGTTCAGCGGTTCAAATCTCATCGGCTCAGGGTTGACTCAGCCTTCCATCCTTCCGAGGTGGGTTAAAATGAGGACCAGATTGTTGGGGCAATATGCTGACTCTCTGTAAACCGCTTAGAGAGGCCTGAAAGGCCTATGAAGCGGTATATAAGTCTACTGCTATTGCTATTGCTATTAGATATTATATTAGATATTATATTAGATATTAATATGAATTGTGTGTGTGTGTGTGGGTGGGTGGGTGTGTTTTCGTAGATTTTCATGGGTACAGGTATGCAGGTTTTGGTGTATTCGGATCTTTTCCCGTGTAGGTTTATATATCTATATATCTATATCTATATCTATGTCTATGTCTATGTCTATATCTCTCTATCTCTATCTCTATCTCTATCTCTATCTCTATCTCTATCTCTATCTCTATCTCTATATATCCTTATATCCTTATATCTTTATATCCTTATATCCTTATATCATATCCATATATCCATATACCCTTATATCTATATCTATATATCTATATCTATATATCTATATATCTATATCTATATCTATATCTATATCTATATCTATATCTATATCTATATCTATATCTATATCATCTATCTATCTATCTATCTATCTATCTATCTATCTATCTATCTATATATATATATATATATATTTGTTGTATTTGTGCTGATAAATAAATAAAGGGAGACTAGTATAGATCTATTTCAAGCTATTTAGCTCTCATCAGCTAGCCATACCCTTACTGGGAATCGAACCTGTGCTGTATTGCATCTTAGGCACATGTGTTAACCACTAAGCCACAGACTTCTTCTCCTTATCAACTGAGCCAGGGTGAAAGGTACCTTCTGGCAGCTCTGTGCATGCATGCCCTGGGAATAGGCTCCCCCCTGTTCCTCTGCCTCGCTGATGTCAGGCTCCAGAAGCTCCGGAGGCAGCACATAACTTCCAGATGGCTCTGGCCCCCTCTCTGCCTCCAAAGCAGAGCCTCATCAGAGCCTTCCCCAGACTCCAGGACTGGCCCATGTTCCTCCCCAACCTCCTCACTATCCGATTCAGCGGCCAGCTCCGCAGCCACTGGCGGGCCACAACAGGTATATCACATCTTAGGTGATGGATGTGTCCCCCATAGAGCTTTTCCAGAAAAACGTGTATAAAAATATGTAAGGACAATGTTTTTCTCCTCATGCGTATCTTTTACTGTTAATTCTTTTTTCAAAAAACATCCCCTTAGGTGTATGGATGAGCCCCTCACCGAAGCGATCACCCCCAATTTGATTGGAGACTGGCCTAACACATACACTTTCTCCAAAGCTCTGACTGAACATCTGATCCAGCAGGAGAAAGGGGACTTGAATGTTGCCATCATTCGACCCTCCATCGTGGGGGCTAGTTGGCAGGAGCCCTTCCCGGTAAGTAGGTTTGCTCTACCAGTGTTTGCTTCTTGTCGAACATCGAGTAAAAGGGTTGATTTGGAAACCGTTCCCTGTAAACAAGAATGCCATTCTCCTGCACTCGGAGGAGGGCCTTCTCTGTGGCTGCTCCGTCCCTTTGGAACGATCTCCCCGTGGAGATTCAGATCCTCACCACCCTTCAGGCTTTCCGAAAAGCCATCAAGACCTGGCTGTTCCAGCAGGCCTGGGGCTGCTGAGTCCCATCCCCTACTCGAATGGGTATGTGTGTTGAGACCTTTTAGATTGTTTTGTACTGTTGTTTGTTTTTTGTGGTTTTCCTTTTTGTATTGTCCTTCCCCCTCCCTGGTTTTGTTAGCCGCCCTGAGTCCCTCAGGAATATGGCGGCATACAAGTCGAATAAAACCTTCAAACCTTCAAACCTGCAGGAGGGAAGCCTTCATCAATGAGCTCTAAAGCAGAGGGAGTGAACCTGGATGGGTTTTTATCGTGGTACCTCATGATTTGGAGGCCATCTTTTTTTTTTTTAGTTTAGTTTAGTTTTCACTTTATTTGTATGCCGCCCTTTTCCCTGGGGGGACTCAGGGCGGCTCACAGTTCAAAGGGGGGGGGGGGAGGACAAACAATTTACAACATAAAGAAACAACATCATTTAAGAACTCAACAGTCATACAATTCGAGTAGGGGTTAGAGTCTTTAACCCCAGGCCTGCTGGGATAGCCAGATTTTAAGGGCAGTGCGGAAGGTCTGGAGGGTGGTGAGGGTCCTGATCTCCACGGGGAGTTCGTTCCAGAGGGTCGGAGCAGCCACCGAGAAGGCTCTCCTCCGGGTAGTTGCCAGTCGACACTGGCTGGCTGATGGAATTCGGAGGAGGCCTAATCTATGCGATCTTATCGGTCTAGTGGAGGTGATTGGCAGTAGGCGGTCTCTCAAGTACCCAGATCCAATACCACGAAGGGCTTTGTAGGTGACAAGTAGCACCTTGAAGCGCACCCGGAGATCAACAGGCAGCCAGTGCAGCTCGCGGAGGATAGGTGTTACGTGGGTGAATCGAGGTGCACCCACGATCGCTCGCGCGGCCGCATTCTGGACCAGCTGAAGTCGCCGAATATGGTCACATAATTCCAAAAGAACTCCAGTGAGGTGGACCTCATTCTCAAGACTTAGATTATAGATCAAACTCAAGGCCCGTGGGTCGGAGCCGGCCTGCGCGGTGCTTAGATCTGGCTCTGGGACCGCCCTGGAAACAGCCCTGGGTAGTAATGCTCATAAATTTATCTTTCATCTTTCCCATTTATGAATGTACTACTGACAATAAAATAAAATAAATATTTCAGCCAATTATCTTTTTTTTTTCCATGAAAATTGCTAGTTTAATCTAAGAAATTCAGATGTTGGCCGGGAACCAGTGACGTTGCGGTCAGCTTTAGGCCTGGTGAAGCACGTTTTAGACTTGTGGACTTCAACTCCCAGAATTCCACAGCCAGGCATGCTCAGTTCCGATTTAAAGCGACAGCATTGGATATATTTTCCAAAAGCTTGAAAGCAGCTCCTCTGCCATACCCCCCCTTCCCCTGCTGACTTCCGATCAAACTTTTGAATTCCTCCCCCCCTCCCCACACACGCACCTTTTCCAGCTATTCAGAGACGATTTCAACTCTGCTTCTCCCTGCCCTGCCCTCCCCTCATGAAAGGCCAGAGACTGAGCTAGTTGCTCCCCGAGAACTCTAAAAAGCCTCTAAAAATGCCCTCTACAGGAGGCAAGAGAATACGTGCCTCATTTGCATAAGAAATTCTTCGCATTTTAACCCTTGGTTATCTCTTAAAAGGCGAAAAATTCCTTATGCACAGGAGGCCTCTATTTCTCTGGCCTCCTCCTATGGTTAACACAAAGCACTGTTCCAAGTCACTGTAAATCTGGTAGCAACTACCTTGGCTTTAATTATTTAAAAAAAAATTCTTTAAATTCCTTTTCCTCATGACTGGTGAGGCCACGCTTTCCCCTGCCTCTAGTGACTGCACGTCCCTGCCGGGAACAGTCAATTTTTTTTTCTACTGAGAGACTAGCTTGAAGTTTAGGTCCCTTCACGAAAATTCATGGAGAAAGAAATCTGATAACTTCCATATTAGTTTCCAAGTTTGGGCAGAATTCATGTCTCCTTGTTACAACCAATTTTCTTTCTGGTTTGTTAGCCCTTAACAAATATTAGTATTGTGCTTGTAACATTTTCTCAATAATTCTATGAGCAGCAAAATCCTGCATGAGAATCGTGATTCCCAATTTTGAAAGTAGTGTGCCTCCCTCCCCAATCCCAATTTAGCAAGCTGAAATGAGATGTGCTAATGCTACAGTTTTTCCCATGCTTTAACATTTTTATTGAGTTATAAAGTATCATAAAATACAAAAAAAGTAAATAGAAAAGCAGTTGGGGAAGAGAAGTGAGGAAAGAGAGTGTTCTGACCCAGCTTTTAGCAGAAGCAAGAAAGAGAATCCTTGTCTTTATTTATTTCTTGTGAATTAATGGCATTCACCACTGAAAAGTCCAAGCAACAGTCCTGCAATGAGTAAACTGCAGTAACAGACTTTATCAGTTGCTCGAGATAATTGCAAGGCCATGTGCTCCCAGCCGAAAGGCTGGCAAGCAATCTTTGTGGCCCGAAACACAATGAGCAAAATCTTCAGAAATATGAACTGTTGTCTCCTACGACAACCACTCCCCCTTTCCTTCTATTTATTCCCCAGCCAGGGAGGGGCCATTCAGTGTCCACATATGCTTTGCTTCCTGAGTTGACTCCTTGTCCTCCATTGTTCTCCTCTCCTAACTGCTCTGCGCATATGTGCATCTGGAACAGGCCCCAGACGTTCTTCCTCCTCACTCATCTCAGCCTCCAAAGGCAGCTGCCTTTCCGATGCCTGGGAAATGTGGGACGGCCCTGGCTCTATCTCTGCGTCTGATGCAGAGCCTTCCTCAGACTCCAGAACTGGTCCAACCTCCTCATCGTCAGAGTCTGATGGGCCATAACAGATAGGGGAAAAGAAAAAGAAGCATTGACTTCCGACTCTCTCTGTTACAGTAAAATAAGGCATTAACATCAAATCACAACTTTTTACTTCGCCATAATAATACGAACAAGCCATTTCTGTAAGGATCTATCAATCTATCATATTTTGTGGAATATAAGACGCACCGGAGTATAAGACGCACCAAGATTTTGAAGAGGCAAATTTAAAAAAAGTTTTTTGCCCTCTGCAGAACTCCCCAAAACAGACCTGTTTTTTTAAAGGGCCTGCATAGCCTTTAGGAAGCTTGTAGAGTGCTCCCGGGGGGGGGGGGGGGGGGAGCCAAAAAGAGCAAAAACTGGGCCAATTTTTGTCAAACAAATTGACCCTTCAGAGTCTTTAGGAGGCTTATAGAGTGCTCCTGGGGGCTGGGGGAGCAGAATTGAGCAAAAACAGCTCATTTTTCGCTCATTTCTGCCCTCCCCAGCCCCCAGGAGTACTCTGGAAGCCTCTTAAAGGCTCTGCATGGCCATTTTGGTGAAGGGGGTAGGTTTTTGGGAGGCAAAAAATGCTGTCTTCGGTGTATAAGATGCGCCCAGATTTTCAGCCTCTTTTTTGAGGGAAAAAGGTGCCTCATACTCTGAAAAATATGGTAACTGGTAAAACCCGAAGTCAGCATTTCATTGTTCTCCACATCAAGCATGAAGTTCAGAATTGGTTTCCATCTGGCAACAAAAGCACGTATGTTCTTTTCTTTAATCAAAGTAGTCAATGCTACAGTTTTTCTATGTTTTGCTTTTCAGGGTTGGATTGATAACTACAATAACATAAGCGGCTCATTAGTTGCGGTAAGTAGAGATGAAAATAACATTCAGGTCTTCTGAATCTTAGGTCAGCAAAAGGAAGAAATCACAAGAATCAATGCACAAAACTCCTCCAGGTTCTTGGATGAGAAGCGAAATGCCTTCAAAAAAAAAAAAAAAACAGGAAAGAGGAAACATGAAATATACTTATAATGGAAAATTATTGAGATTATAAAGACAGAACTACAAATTTGGAGCATATAAAGATGCATAACTATATAAATATAATAATGAGAATAGCTGGGAATAATAACCAGGTCTACATCTCTGCCAAAATAGTTTTTTTTTTGGGGGGGGGGTTTTAAAATATAATTACTATATATGTATACTTTTTTTCTTTTAAAAAAGGAGGAATATATATGTTAAAATTAAATATGTATATTGAAGAGGAATTATAAATTCCGTCAACATAAAATGGAGCTTGCTCAGAGGCTGAAATACACCAAGTAAATGAGATGAAGAGTGGGAAGTAGAGGAGAGAGGTAAGGGAAGAAGAGAGGGATAGGAGAGAGGGCAGGGGAGGAAGAGGAG
Source organism: Thamnophis elegans (assembly GCF_009769535.1). Lineage (NCBI taxonomy): Eukaryota > Metazoa > Chordata > Lepidosauria > Squamata > Natricidae > Thamnophis > Thamnophis elegans. The sequence continues at coordinate 75,823,593 of NC_045547.1, forward strand.
GAGAGAAAGAAGGAGTGGAAAGGAGAGAGAGGGGGAGAAGGAGATAGGAAGGGGAAGTAGAGAAGGGCGACAGAGGAAAGAAAGGAGGGAGGGAGGGGGAGGAGAGAGGGAGAAGGAGAGAGGAAGGGGAAGTAGAGGAAAAGAAGGACAACAGAGGGAAGAAAGGAGGTAGGGAGGGGGAGGAGAGAGGGAGAAGGAGAAAGGAAGGGAGGGAGGGGGAGGAGAGAGGGAGAAGGAGAAAAGAAGGATGACAGAGGGAAGAAAGGAGGTAGGGAGTGGCAGGAGAGAGGGAGAAGGAGAGAGGAAGGGGAAGTAGAGAAGGACAACAGAGGGAAAAAAGGAGGGGATGAGGGGGAGGAGAGAAGGAGAAGAAAGTGATGGATAGGGTACAATATGGTGTATGGAGAGCAGAAGAGCCAATAATCATTTTTTGGGAATGATGGCAAGATGAATTGATGTAAATATTAACAATATAATATAATGTTGGTTATGTAATAGTATACATGTGGTTATTTGTTACGAAAAAAAAAACTTTATTAAAAAACCCAGAAAGTCCATTTTTTCCTCTTGAAATTTGTATGACATGTATGATATATTATACAACATGGAATATATTAGAGAATATAGAAATAGAGCTTATGTAAATACGAATCATATCAACCATACTGATACGGACTGGCTCTAACGAATGGGAATTTGTCTTTTGTTTTTTTTTTAATGTTGAAAAGAGCTTAATAAAATATTTTTTTTTAAAAAAGAGAGAGAGAGAAAGGCATCTTGGGATATGCTAAGTAAGGAAATAAAATTATATGTATTCATTAATGTCTTCCCTTTTTCTAGATTGCAAAAGGGATTTTACGGAGTGTGAAATGCAATCCAGGTGCAGTAGCTGATGTTATCCCAGTAGACCTGGCTATCAACTTAACCATCGCCGCTGGCTGGTACACTGCAGTTCACAGGTTGGGGCCTCTTTCTTGAGCAAGAGATAAGCCATTGAAGAAGAATGTTTTTTTCCCCCCAAGGTTGCAGGTTTTTCAGGAGCTGCCAAAGCTGCTGATTCCTCATATCCTCATCCAGGTCTTTAAAGCTTCTGAAAGTCCAACATTGCCTCCTACTGGCCGTGGTGCATTCACACAACTCCTTAGTGTTGGCTTCTGCCCCCTGCCTTGTGAAAGAACCAGCACATCTGCAATCTTCATTGTTGGGGTTTCTTTCCTGGGAACAGGTGAACACTGCCATGTTATAGAGAGTTCATAGACAGCATGATTTCAGCAGCTCAGTACTAACATCAAGGGCAGGAATCACCACAAGGAAGAGGAAGGCTAAATTCTTCTTTGGTTCAATTTGTATTCAAAGCCTGCCAAAAAAACCCAAACTTTCATGGACTCTGATGGCTTTAAAAGAAACTTTTTTTAAAGAATAGAGTGTAGAGTAGAGTAGAGTAGAGTAGAGTAGAGTAGAGTAGATAATAGAGTAGAGTAGAGTAGAATAGATAATAGAGTAGAGTAGAGTAGATAATAGAGTAGAGTAGAGTAGAATAGATAATAGAGTAGAGTAGAGTAGAATAGAGAGTAGAGTAGAGTAGAGTAGAATAGATAATAGAGTAGAGTAGAGTAGAGTAGAGTAGAGTAGAATAGATAATAGAGTAGAGTAGAGTAGAATAGATAATAGAGTAGAGTAGAGTAGAGTAGAGTAGAGTAGAGTAGAGTAGATAATAGAGTAGAGTAGAGTAGAATAGATAATAGAGTAGAGTAGAGTAGAGTAGAATAACAGGGTTGGAAGGGACCTTGGAGGTCTTCTAGTCCAACCCCCTGCTCAGACAGGAACTCTAAATCAAGCTGGTTTGGGAATTCTAGGCTGCAGCCCTTTGGAGAAATATTTGTTTGGTCAAGAAAAAAATAGCTAGTTGAATATTTGTCCTTATGATCCAAGGCTGTTTATAAACAGTTGTAGAAAGTTAACACCCACTCCTCTTTTAGAAGGATGAAATAGGATAGAATAGAATAACAGACTTGGAAGGGAACTTGAAGGTCTTCTAGTCCAACCCCCGGCTAAGGCAGGTAACCCCACACCACTTCAGACAAATCGTTGTCCAATCTCTTCTTAAAAACTTCCAGTGTTGGAGGCAAGTTGTTCCACTGGTTAATTGTCCTCACTGTCTCTATTCTTACAATACAATAGCAGAGTTGGAAGGGACCTTGGAGGTCTTCTAGTCCAACCCCTGCCTAGGCAGGAAACCCTACACCACGTCAGACAAATGGCTATCCAACATCTTCTTAAAGACTTCCAGTGTTGGGGCATTCACAACTTCTGTAGGCAAGTGCTCCACTGATTAATTGTTCTAACTGCCGGGGAATTCTCCTCAGTTTAAGTTGCTTCTCTCCTTGATTAGTTTCCATCCATTGCTTCTTGTCCTGCCCTCAGATGCTTTGGAGAATAGCTTGACTCCCCCTTCTTTGTGGCAACCCCTGAGATATTGGAACACTGCTATCATATCTTCCCTAGTCCTTCTTTTCATTAAACTAGACATACCCAGTTCCTGCAACCGTTCTTCATATGTTTTAGCCTCCAGTCCCCTAATCCTCTTCGTTGCTCTTCTCTGCACTCTTTCTAGAGTCTCCACACCTTTTTTACATCGTGGCGACCAGAACTGGATGCAGTATTCCAGGTGTGGCCTTACCAAGGCGTTGTAAAATGGTGTGTTAGAGAAAGGCATTGCAAGGAGGGGAGCTCTGGGTTCAAAACCTCAAGGAAAAAAGAACAAAGCTTGAGTCGAGCAAAGACTGGATCACTTGAACATTGGTGCACTTCATCACTGGGATCTGAATGTGATCTACTGATCACTCCCTTGTTGGGCCTGATACAGACCAAACAGAAAAATGATTTCATATCTGGAAGAGGGACTTGTAGGGAGGAGTAATATCAAAAGAAGAGCGGCTGGGTTGAATAGCATGTCCCTTTTTGGGTGTGTTATGTGTTAAGTTCCAGTATGGTGAGGCTTTAATCAATCCTCTGTCCCTTTTAACCTGCTTTGGCAAACGCTTCTGATTCTGCTATAATGGTGGATGTACAATATATAAATCCCACTTATATGCACCACTATAGCAAATAACATATTTAATACATTTGGTGTATTGTCTGAATGCTGAGTTGTCTTTATTTCCATTATTTTTCAGACCAAATCGCCCCTGATTTACAACTGTACCTCGGGGAGCCTCAACCATTATATTGGGGAGAAATAGGTGAGCTTTCTTTCTAACAAAGGGGGCAGAGATGATGCTTTCTTGTCTTACCTTTCCAAATCTCAAGATCTGGGACAGATTAACAGAGTTGGAAGGGACCTTGTAGGTCTAGTCCAACCCCACCCCACCCCCATCCAAGCAGGAGACCCTACACCAGTGGTGAGTTTCAAAAAATTTTGAACCTACTCTGTGGGTGTGGCCTCCTTTGTGGGAGTGGCTTACCGGCCATGTGACCTGGTGGGAGTGGCTTGACAGCCATGTGTTTTCTTTCTCTCTCTCTCTCTCTCTCTCTCTCTCTCTCTCACTCACTCACTCATCACTCACTCTCTCTCCTTTTGTCTCTGTCCCTTTTCCTTTTTCTTTCATCTCGCTCACTTTTTCTTTCTTTTTCTTTTTTCTTTTTTCTTTTTTTTTTTCTTTATTTTTTTCCTCTTTCTTCCTTCCTTGTCTCTCTGTCCCTTTTTCCTTTTTTCTTTCATCTCGCTCTCACTTTTTCTTTCTTTTTCTTTATTTCTTTCTTCCTTACTTTCTCTTTCTCTGTGTGTGTGTGAGAGAGAGAGAGAGTGTGTGTGTGTGTGTGTGTGTGTGTGTGTCAGTGGTGGGTTTCAAAAATTTTTGGAACCTCTTCTGTAGGTGTGGCCTGCTTTCCGGGTCCACTGGTGGAACCTCTTCTAACCGGTTCGGTAGATTTGACGAACCAGTTCTACCGAATAGGTGTGAACTGGTAGGAACCCACCTCTGCCCTACACCATTTCTGATAGATGGCAGTCCAGTCTCTTCTTGAAAGCTTCCATTCACATTTCCATCCATTGTCGTTTTTTTTCCATGTCATTACCTCACCAGAAACAGTATCTGTTTTCTACAATTTTTGCAGTAATCCATATGAAGCACATGTTTGAAAAAAACCCAGTGGAGAAACCCTTCCGAATACCAAATGCCACCATGACCTCCAGCCATTTGATCCATCAGTACTGGACGTTTGTCTGTCACACCATTCCTGCTTTTCTCTGCGACCTCTACCTGCAGCTGATTGGAAAGAAGCCACGGTGAGTTTGTGTCTACATTGTAGGGTATAGGGGACATGCGGTGAGGTTTATGGCTGGTGAGGCAGCAATTTTTTTAGACTTGTGGACTTCAAGTCCCAGAATTCCACAGCCAGGCATGCTCATTTCCGATTTAAAGCGACAGCATTTGTTTTTCTCCTTTGCTAAATAAGTTTCCTTCTTTCTTTTTCCTTTTCTTCTCCCTTCCCCTCCTTCCTCCCTCTCTCCCTCCCTCCCCCCTCTCTCAAACACACACAAACACAAAGTTGCACCAGGAGGGTGAAGTTTGAATTCCTCCCCTCCCTCCGACCCACACGTACCTTTTCCAGCGGTTTCAGAGAGGATTTCAACTCTGCTCTTGCCTGTCATCATGAAAAGAAAAAAAAATGTAAAAGGAAAAAGGCAAAAGCTGAGGTCAGGCTAAGCTAGTTGCTGCCAGAGTCACCATCATCTACGTCAGGAATTTTTTGGCTTTTAACCCTTGCTTAACTCTGCTTGAGTGATCAAAAAAGTCAGACTAGATGAGGCACGTCATTCTCCTGCCACCTCCTGTACAGGGTGCTTTTTTAGAGGCTTTTTTAAACAGTTAAGCATTAAGCAGAGTCATCCATGGTGACTCTGGCATCAACTAGATCAGCCTGACCTCAGCTCTTTTTTTCCTTTTACATTTGTTTTTCTTTTCATGATGACAGTGGTGGGCTCTGCCTCCCCTGCCTCCCCTGACTGCACGTCCCTGGGGACAGTTCCAAAATAGTACAGATAACAGTTTTAGGGAAGCGCCCTTAAGGTTAGGTTAGGTTAGGTTTAATTTATTTGTATGCCGCCCTTTTCCCTGAAGGGACTCAGGGCGGCTCACAACTCAAAAAGGGAAGGGAATACAAACAGAGTAACAAAAACAAAAACCATACATAGTTAAAAGCACACAATCATACCATTCGTAGTGGGGCAGCGAGTCTTTAGCCCCAGGCCTGTCGGAACAGCCAGGTTTTAAGGGCTATGCGGAAGGCCTGGAGGGTGGTGAGGGTACGAATCTCCACGGGGAGTTCGTTCCAGAGGGTCGGAGCAGCCACAGAGAAGGCTCTCAGAAGACATTTTTTTCCCATGGAGGACTTACCTTCTCCATCAATTTGACAGCTGTGGGGATTTATTAGAAAAAGGATCAGACTGGCATGCAGCTTTGTTGATTGCTATATTTACAAATACTTTTTTTTGTCTTTTTAAAAATGTTTTTATTAAAGTTTTTTCTCCTTTTTTTTAAACACAAATATCATCTTGCAACATTTCCACATCATTAAGCTTCCATTATACTTTTTTATCTGTACATGTATACCTTTATGTACCGTATTTTTCAGAGTATAAGACGCACCTTTTTCCCTCAAAAAAGAGAGTGAAAATCTGGGTGTGTCTTATACATTGAATATAGCATTTTTTGGCCTCCCGACCCCCCCGCCTTTTGCAAAAATGGCCATGCATAACCTTAGGAGGCTTCCAGAGTTCTCCTAGGGGCTGGGGAGGACAAAAAATGGCCGGTTTTTGCTCATTCCCCCAGCCGCAGGAGTATTCTATAAGCATCCTAAAGGCTATGCATGCCCTTTTTTGATGAAAAACAGGCCCGTTTTCACAAAAAACGGGCCATTTTTGGGAGGTCTGCAAAACCTTTTTAAAAAATTGCCTCTTCAAAATCTTCGTACGTCTTATACTCCAGTACGTCTTATACTCCGATGCATCTTATACTCTGAAAAATATGGTATCTATGGTGTATATATGTACACATTTTTCATCTACTCATATGGTAACTTATTCTTATATTTCTTCTATACATATTACTCTTTCAATGGACTTATTTCCATACAGTACATCTTATATCATTCTATGTACATATATTTCTCTTGTAACTATTATTCTGTACCATTTTATATACAATCTATCTTACATTTCCCCCTCCCTCTTATTAATTATCCGGCTTTATGACTATTTTTTAATTTCTTAAATCTTTTATTCCCTTTAATGCTTCCTTATCCTTTGCCCCTTTCCTCTAGCCATTTGTACCATAGATTCCATACTAAGTAATACTCAGATTCCTCTTTGCCTTTTATTCTTTTGTAAGTCTGTCCATTTCAGCGCATTCTAAAAATTTGTTTTATCACATTTTCTTCTGTGGGTTTAAATTTTGTCTTTCCAGTTTTGTACATATATGATTCTTGCTGCAGTTATTACATGCAATGTTAAGGTGGGGGTTTGTCTTGTAATGACCCCGTAAATACCTTGCATTGGGGTGGAGTCAGGGCAACTGAATCAGGAGTGGATTGCAAAAATTTTAGCAAGGGGTTCTCTGCCTGGTTGGGGTGGGCTTGGCCATTGTGGGTGTGGCCTAGTCAGCCTCCTGCACCATGCGGGGGGGGAGGTTTGCTTTTTGCCCTCCCTGGGCTCCAGAGGCTTTCCACAAGCCCGTTTCTGGCCTTCCTGAACTTCTGGTAGGCCCGCTTTTCACCCTCCCTCATCCTCTGTGCATACCCTACACTTACCTGCATACAAAATGGGCTGTGTGGGGACTCCTGGGAGGGGCGGGGTGGGCGGGCCAGCTAGGAGTGGGATTTGGGGGTTCTCTGAACTGCACAGAATCGTAGCTAGAAGTTCTCCCAAACCCTGTGAACCCCCAGCTGCCCACCCCTGAACTGAATAGAGCTGAGTATTTACTGGCCAGATGCCTTTCCTGTCACCAATTCAGAGTCCACCGCTGATATTTACTCATTGCGCCCAGAGAGAGAAATACCTACCACTCCCTGGGAGAATCACGCCTTCTGATTGTGAGGGGAGAACTCCACCTCTAGACCACTCCAAGAATCTCACAAATATAGGATAATAATTCCCCCAACAGCTGATAAACAACGGAAATTGTTGTAAATTAAAAAAAAAACCCACAAGTAATTAAATTAATCTGTAGGAGCCAATGGAGGCAGTCTTCAAGAAACAAGACTTCCTGGCATTCCCAGAAGTACCATCAGAATGGGATCTGTGGATGTCTCAGGGAAAGTCATCCAAGCCTTGGGTAGAGCCTAGTAGAGTAGCGGCCACCAAACCTTTGGGCACCATGGACCGGTTCCGTGAGAGAGTGTTTCGTGTGCTGCCTACATCCTACATGGATGGGGCTTTGCTTGTTGCACGGATCGGTATCTGGTATGCTGTAGACTGATACCAATCCACAGACTGGGAATTGGGGACCCCTGTAATAGAGGATAACCCACCTTAGATCCCAGAGTAGAGGTTCCTAATCAGGGATGCTCTCACCCCCTTAAAAACCTCCTTAAAAAAGCAAGAGGCAAAATCTCTTTTATTTACATGACTCTGAATTCCTTTTATTCACAGTCAGCAAGGCTTGGCAAACAGTCTTTCAGAGGAATGTTTATCCACACAAACCTTATCTCATTTGGAAAGCTACCGGATAACTAGTTTCCAAACACAGGGCAAGGCAACACTTGCCACAGAGTCTCTTATAGTCACAAAGAGAACTTTCCACCCCTGAAATGACTGAAGGAATGAATTGTTTCCTGCAAAAGCTCCCTTCCCATTCACTCCTCCTTTGTTTCCTATGGGAGGGGCCAATCACCTCCAAGGTTCAGCTTTACTCCCAAGTCGACCCTGGTTTCTTAGTTGTTCTTGTCTTCTGGCAGCACTGCACATGCGTACATTGGGAACAGGCTCCAGAAGTTCCTCTCTCACTGCTGTCTAGCTCCCTTCTGCCTCCAACGCAGATCCCTCACTTGAGCTTTCCTCAGCCCCCAGGACTGGCCCATGTTCCTCCCCAACCTCCTTACTGTCTGACCCTGCTGCCAGCTCTGCTGGCTGCTGGCGGGTCAACCTCCCCCCCCACCCCCGGCCGGTAATGAGACAATATTCCAGGGGTGCAAAAACCTGGGTTTAGAAGTTTCAAAGCTAACCATACCCTTCCTGGGATTTGAACTTGGGCTATTTTACATGTTAGGCAGTTATATTAACCTCTAAGCCACAAGCTCCTCCCTTATCAGCTGAGCCAGGGGAATGATTAGATGTTTTGTCAAGGCACCTGGTATGCCTAAATATATATATCGAGAATATATCAGAAGCATTCTAGGGATGCAGGGTATAGAAAAGGTTGGGACCCCTGTCCTAGAGGATTGTGGCACCAAGAACTTTTCAAATGATCCCCTGCCCAGTTGTTTTGACATAGGATGCTAGAACCCCAGATGTTTCATATGTTTCTATTCTGTCTTTCAGGATGAGGAAGCTTTTTACTCGCTTGGAAAAGGCCATGAGTCGCCTTGAATTTTTACCAGTCATTCCTGGGATTGGAGCTCCGACAATACAAACATGTTGATGAAAAGCTCAATCAAAAGACAAAAACGTAATGAGAGAGTTTGTTGCATACAATCAAATCCAGAACACCCACACAGATAAATGATTCAGCTGGATTCATTAACTTCTTTATATATAAGAATAGATGAATAAATGTACAATACCAACAGGTGGTTCTTCCAAGTAAACCCAAGGCAGGAGAGTTACAGCAAACACAAGCAGTTAGTTCCATTTCAGCAGGAAGCCCAGACAGACTGCTAGTTTACTCAGAGCAACAGCCTGCTTAAGTTTCTGTTTCAATTCTCTGCACAGACTCAGATCTGTTTAAGCTCCCATTGGCTGACTTAGTTGCTATGCCTATTCATTGGCTGACTTTGTTCCCATGTCTCTCCCAGTCCTGAATATTTTACTGAACCATACATCCTCATGGATATTTAAAATGTCTATTCAGGGTAGATTCTAGTTGCTTTCCGAAAGGACAAATTCCTTTCTCAGAGCCCTGTGGAAGTGGTCAGTCCATGTAATGATGTGTGGGAAAGACCTTGGGAGATGCATTTGAAGAGATGTTGCTTAGAGAATGGTCAGATAAGAGGCAACGTAGCCCCCAGCTGGAAAATGGGTGAGGCAAGAGGTTCAGAAAAGACCCTCCTCAGTTTTTTTGGCCTATAAAAATAGAAAAAAGGAGAACGGTATTTCAGGCTCACAAAACTCTGCTAATGTAGCTGTCAAGTTTCCTAACAATACCATAATTGATTCATAATATTCGAACCAATGTTTTAATACAAAAACCAGTGATTTATTGATAGCTTAATTAGGCAAGATTTGTTCGCAGTCAAATCTTTGCTTTGTTTTATTTGCTTCTGAAGTTTACCTGTTCCCCCCTCACCTCAGTCTGTGTCATAAATCACGCTACCCAATAGATACACCTCTCCCAATCCAGCAGCAGTAATCTGAGATACCATTCCATCTGGCAGTATCCATGGAATGCACTCCCACTCATTCTGTCCCCATGACAACACGTAGAGTTGACAGTAGCTTTATAAAGTAGAATTATCTTATCTGGACACATTTCCTGTGTGGAAATATGGTAGATAAAGGGAGACAGTTCTAGAGTTAAGGACTAGGGCACATTGAATTTTTTTTTTGTAACAAACAAACATCTAATTGAGGAAATGGACAGCTACATACAGCCTCTCCTTCACTGACAATTCAGCGAGCAAAAGAAAATTAAGAAAATAATCAAGTGGAAGTCCTCGGCATCTGCCTAACCATTTTTTTCACTTATTTTCACTCCCCGCCCCACATTTTTCACTTATCTTTGCTAGTCTCAGATATGAAAAATGAGGGATACCCAAAGCCTAGAGTCCTGTCCTGGTTAGTGGGATCAGCGAGATTAATGAGAATTTTCTCCTCCAAAGCTAAATTTATTATTCAGAAGTCATTTCATGTAATATTCAGCGTAAAGCAAATGTTCTGACCTAGGCATCACAAAATCACGAAGCAGACTCCTTGTCCCAACAAAACTCTTTTTTTTAATTAAGCTAATGTGAATTCCTCTCATTCACATCCAGCAAATTTCAAGGGTGAATTTACAACCACAGACCTTATCAGGCTTGGAGAGCTGCCAGGCTGACATCTTCCAAACACAATGGCTGTAACAAGAAAATACTTGGCAAGGAGTCTCGGAGAGTCACAAACAAATCTTCACACTAATTAAATGGACAAATTGTCTCCTGCAAACTCCCCTCCCCTTTCACTCCTCTTTATTCCCTATGGGAGGGGCCATTCACCTTCCACCTGTGCCTTTACTCCCCAATCTGTTCTTTAACTGTTCCCTTCTCCTGGCAGCTCTGCCCATGCACACATCAGGAACAGGCTCCACTGTTCTTCTGCTCCACTGATCTCCAATTCCAAAGGCAGCTGATAAATGTCGGATGGCCCCCTCTCTGCCTCCGACACGGAGCCCTCGTCAGAGCCTTCCCCAGACTCCAGGACTGGCCCAGGTTCCTCCCCAACCTCCCCACTGTCTGAGTCTGCCACCAACTCCTCTGGCCACTTGCAGGGCACAACATCATATAGTTGGTTTGATGAGAAGAAAATAGATATAACAGTAAAGGATTTTTGTTAACCATTATTAATTGTAACAACTAACAATGGAATGATAAGGATAAGGGATACAGTTAATGATACATGCATGTACTATCATAATAAAAGGAACGTGGACACAAATTGTAAACAGTGATTTGAGGGGAGGAAAGGGCTCAGATTTTGTCAACTAACTTTTGTTTAGAATGTGTTATAAAGGTTTAAGGCTATTGGATGACTTTGTAATAATTAATGAAATGCCATTAGGTGGCTGTGTTTTTTTTTAAACTAGGGATTATTCTAGGCAAAAGGACATTAAAACAATTTCAGTTAAATGAGAACTATCATATGTTGAAAGTAAGACTCATTAAGAACTTTGATACTCGATATGAATGTAAGTAATGATTCTGGAAGACATGCACGAAAGCTAATTGTAACCATTGACACACTTTCTACAAGATGTAATGTAAGATGATCATTTTGTGTGTTGTTTGTTTAGTAAAATTTTTAAAAAATGTTTATTAAAAAAAAAAGAATGAAATAGCCCTTCCACCCTTCTTCGATATTCTCTTCTCCATTTTATTCCAGTTATTCTCCTTTGATGTTTGTCAAGTGAATTGGTCAGAATACATACAAAATTACTACTTGGGAACTAAGAAATATCTGCTGAAGGAAGACATGGCTGGAATTCCTGCGGCCCAACAGCATATTAGAATGTAAGTGTCCATAAAGATTCTCAGTCATCCAGTTTCATGGCTGTCCCAAAATGCTTTTTTCAAGAGGCAACTGGACTTTTCGGTTTTTCTTTGACGACGTTTTGCTTCTCATTCACTAAACTTCAACTCTGACTGGATGGACTGGATCCTTCCATTCCCCACCATCCAGTCAGAGCTGAAGAAGCTTCTCGGATGACAAACCCAGAAAGTCCAGTTGCCTCTTGAAAAAGCACCTTTGGGACGATCAGAAAGTAAGGCATATACCATCTTCTGTGTTAACTTTCCTCACCCGAAAGCAGATGCTTTCAGTGAATTAAATTGTTTAGTCACCACAAAGCAGAGGTGTGAAATGTGGATGCTTCTCTTTTTCTGCTTCTGATGAGGGAGCCGGAGGCTAAAACATATGAAGAACAGTTGCAGGAATTGGGAATGTCTAGCCTAATGAAGAGAAGGATTGGGGTGACATGATAGCAGTCTTCCAATCTTGGAGAAGTTGTCACAAGAGAGTAGAGGATCAATCTTTTCCCCAAAATCTCTGAGGGCAGGATAAGACGTAACTGGTGGAAAACTACCAAGGAGAGATCCAACCTAGAATAAGAAGAAATTTGAGTGAGAATAATTAATCAGTGGAACCACTTGTCTCTAGAACACATCAAACGCAAGGAGGCCCAGGGGCCAGATCTGGCCTTTGGGGTGCTTAGATCTGGCCCACTGGGCCACTTGGAAACAGTGAAGGATCAGCCCACAGTGCCACTGCCAGCAGAAACGGAGCTTCATTTTCACTGACCGAGAGCTGCAGGAGGTCATCGCAGCTGAAAATGGAGCTCTGGAGCCTGTTTTCACTGGCAGAGTGCTCAGGCCACCACAGGCGCCTCCAACACAAGTGATGTTGAGCTGGCCATGCCCACCTTTGCACACTCCCCCGCCAGTGGTGGGTTTCAAAAATTGTTCGAACCTACTCTGTGGGTGTGGCCTCCTTTGTGGGAGTGGCTTGCCGCCCATGTAACTGGATGGGAGTGGCTTGCCGCCCATGTGACCGGATATGAAGATGCCGACGACACTTGTCAGAACCACCTTAAATTACCTCACACACAGCACTGGCATGCATAAGAATAGGATGTAAACTTGTTTTTAAAAGGCATCTTTGGTTTGCGTTAAAACAACTTCAACACACGCAATGTTCTGATTGCACCACAAACACAGTAGTCATCCTTACCTTTCACAGAGACACTGAGTTTTACAATATGAGCATGATAGTGTAGAATAATCATATCCAAGGACCAGTGGTGGGTTTCAAAAAAATTTTGGAGCCTCTTCTGTAGGTGTGGCCTGCTTTCCGGGTCCACTGGTGGAACCTCTTCTAACCAGTTCGATAGATTTGACGAACCGGTTCTACCGAATAGGTGTGAACTGGTAGGAACCCACCTCTGCCCCCCGCCCCTGAAATAAACCATAACCCTGATGCAGCCCTCAATGAAATCGAGTTTGATACCCCTGCCCTAGAAGTTGCAGTTGCGCCCACCGCTGGAGGTTTTCAAGAAGAGTTTGGACAGCCATTTGTCCAGAATGGTATACTCTTTTCTCCTTAAGCGGGTGTTGGACTAATTGACCTCCAAGGTCCCTTCCAATTCTGTTATTCTATTATTTTGTCCTGTTATTGATATTCCATCACTCTCTATAGTCCAGGTTTTGGTTGATCTGTGTTGTTTTGTGAACTATCTTAGCATTGATATTTCAGCTCCTCTTTTTCTCTTCTCTGTTTTCTCAGGCTAAAGACCATCCACTGTGCACTGAAGGCCCTTCTCTTTGTGATCACCTGGCGTATATTCGTTGCAAGATCAAAAGTCGCTCAGGATTTATTGTGTGTTTTTTATTAAACCTCTGCTACAAGTTTTTCAGCTACGCTAGAGCTTCCAGCACCCTTAGACATTGACTGCACTTTCCTGGCAATTGTTTGCTAGGCCCTGGAAAGACTTCGTGACTTCCAATCAACTTTGGTATCTGTCGGCTTCAAGATATCTTTCAACGGTTTACGCATTCGATAGATAGCACAAGAGACTTACTCTAACCAGTATGGCTTCCTTAGAAAACAAGAAGCAAAGTCTTGGTCCTGACAAAGCCTCTTGTATTTACACGATTCACGTTCATTCACAGTCAGCAAGGCTTTAGCAAACAGTCTTTCAAAGGAATGTTTATCCACACGCACCTAATCTCGTTTGGAGCACTGCAAGATAACTAGTTTCCAAACACAGGGCAAGGCAAAACTTGACACAGAGTCTTATAGTCACAAACAGAACTTTCCACTCTTGACACCACTGAATGAATGAATGGTTTCCTGCAAAAGCCCACTCCCCATTCGCTCCTCTTTGTTTCCTATGGGAGGGGCCAATCACCTCCAAGGTGTGGCTTTACTCTTAGGTCAACCCTGTTCTTAGTTGTTCTTGTCTTCTGGCACCTCTGTTTATGCACACACTGGGAACAGGCTCCAGTTGTTCCTCTGCCTAACAGCTGTCTAACTCCCTCTCTGACTCCGATGCAGAGCCTTGCCTGAGCTTCCCTCCGCCCCCAGGACGGGCCCATGTTCCGCCCCAACCTCCTCACTGTCCGATTCTGCTGCCAGTTGCTGGCTGCGCGGCAGGCCACAACACGGTACTGTCACCACTATTATTAAATGATTGTTGCAATGGGCATCGACTTTGTGTCTCTACCTCCGTACATCATCTCTATGAAGCTGCATTTTTCACTATGACATCTACCAGTCATGTTGGCCTCTCCCGGATTTCTGGCGTGCATGCAATGATCAGCTGACCTTTGTGCATGCCACAAAGGTCTGGTTTCTGGTGCGCGTATGCGTGCCGGCCAGCTGACCGTCCTGTGTACATGCATGCCAGAAACTGGAAGAAGAGCTGCCCCATGAGCATGCACGCACTGGAAACCGGAAGTTCATTTTCCGGAAGTTCTTAAGGATCCTATGTCCATAGCATTTGTTCCTAAAAGGAGAGATTCAATGAGCAAAGTTACACCTCTGGTGCTTAGAGATGTACTTTATCCAATCAATTTTTTGTTCACATTTCTGTACCTACCGTCTCTCTCAAAGACTGCTGACGTGTTTTAAGGTGAGAAAGAAATAAGTCAGAAGCTAAAGAATGGTTCTGACCCAGGCTTCCTTTGAAAGCAAGAAGCAAATCTTGGTCCCGACAAAACCTCATTACGACTGTGAATTCCTTTCACTCACAGTCAGCAAGGCTTTGGGCAAACAGGAATGTTTATCCACACGCACCTTATCTCATTTAGAGCATTGCCAGGTACGCAACTAGTTTCCAAACACAGGGCAAAGCAAAATTTGGCACAGAGTCTCTATAATCACAAACAGAACTTTCCAGACCGAATGAACAAATTGTTTCCTGCACAAGCCCCACTCCCCATTCGCTCCTCTTTTGTTTCCTATGGGAGGGGCCAATCACCTCCAAGGTGTGGCTTTATTCTTAAGTCAACACTGCTTTCTTAGTTGTTCTTGTTGAGCCGAGGTGGCACAGTGGTTAGGGTGCAGTACTGCAGCCACTTCAGCTGACTGCTAGTTCTGCAGTTCAGTGGTTCAAATCTCACCGGCTCAGGGTTGACTCAGCCTTCCATCCTTCCGAAGTGGGTGAAATGAGGACCCAGATTGTTGGGGGCAATATGCCGACTCTGTAAACCGCTTAGAGAGGGCTGAAAGCCCTATGAAGCGGTATATAAGTCTAACTGCTATTGCTATTGCTATTTTGGAGCTCTGCACATGTGCACACTGGGAACAGACTCCAGCTGTTCTTCTGCCTCACTGCTATCTAACTCTCTCTCTCTGCCTCCGATGCAGAGACCTCATCTGAGCTTTCCTCAGCCCCCAGGACTGGCCCATGTTCCTCCCCATGTTCCGCCTCACTGTCTGACTCTGCCGCCAGTTACACTGGCTGCCGGCAGGCCACAACACAGTACTATCACCATTACTACTATTAAATGATTGTTGCAAATGGGCGTTGACTTTATGTCTCGACATCCGTCACATCATCTCTATAAAGCTGCACTTTTACTATGACATTTACCGGTTTTGTTGGGGCCAGTTTGAAGCATGAAAATTGGCCCTGAATATCTTCTACCCAGGAATACTGAATGGTATAATTTTCATGCTGGATGCGAACTGATTTCTACTGGACTTGCACTAAGAAGGTTAAAGAGTTTGTTTCATAATAAAATCTTCACTCAGATTGGACATACAAGCATGCAATGGATTAAGCGATTGGCCAGCGGGCCACAACAAGAACAGCACAGAATTAAGTCAGTGTATCATGTTTATTTAATTGGTTTGATAATGGAGCCGGTTGCCAAACCAAATCAGAAATTCGCACTATGTTGTTAACAAGGGTTAAAAAGGCACAGTGGAAGCTTCCGTCACAACTTCCCAAACTACTTAACCAAATGCCCCAGGGATCCATAGAATGTCATAGAAGTTAAGCAAGTTTTTAAAAAAGGGAAAACAGGTCTTCTCCATTCTCTGGACAAAAGAAGAAAAGCTAAAAAACGCTGAGGTTAAAAATACAAGCAAATTAAGTTGGTGTTCTTCCCCCGAAGCTCATTCTTTCAAGACGCCAAAGCCTTGGAAGCCTTGGGGCCCGAATAAGATTTGACCTATTCAACTAACGTCACTCAACTTGAAGTGAGTGTTGGCGAGGGTGCCCACCTTGCTGGGATAACATTTGTCTAGGGACACTGACATCTAGAGAGACGTTAAAGCAGTGACTATCACCACAGGCCCAGCCCTCGAGGTGGATTTAAAAATTAATAGCTGTTGGTTAGTTGTGTGTTAAAACAGATATCTCACAATTTAATATTACAGAGTGCTTTTCAGGAGTGGGATTCAACCGGTTTGGAGCGGTCTGGTGGAACCGGATGTTAATTTTACATCTGGTTTGCCGAACTGACTGGCTGGCCACACCCACCCCTCCCAAGATTCTCCACGCGGCCTGTTCATCATGCCAAGTAAGTGCAGGGCCTGCGCAGAGGCTCTGGGAGGGCGAAAAAAGGGAAGTTCTCCCGGAAGTTCTGGAAATCCAGAAACTGGCTGGTTTCCAGCCTCTGGAAGGCCTCCAGAGCCAGGGGGAGGCTGTTTTCACCCTCCCCCTGGCTCGAGGAAAGCCTCTAGAGCCTGGAGAGGGTGAAAATTGGGCCATCTGGAAGTCCAGAAATGAGCCTGTTTTCAGCCTCCATTGGGCCTTTGGAGCCTGGGGGAGGCCATTTTCACCTTTCCGGAGGCTCCAGAGGCTTTCCTTGAGCCTCCGAGAGGGCGAAAGCCTCTGGAGCCTGGGGAGGAAAGCCTTCGGAGTCTGGGAAGGGTGAAAATGCCCCCGCTATGGTGCAGGAGGCCGAGTAGGCCACACCCACCATGGCCACGCCCACCCAGCCTACCGGGTAGAGAACCGGTTGCTAACATTTTCAATCCCACTCCTGGTGCTTTTCCATTCATATAAAGAAAAAAACACAAGATCTCTCCACGGTTCAACTACAAATGCAAAGGCAGATGGAACAATCTTGGGCTAAACTGGGTCTAAATGAAACAAGACAGTCCCATTCACGCAAGGAAACCTACATTAAAATTTGGGAATAGCTACCATGGTGGAATGAGTCAAGCCAATTATATTAAAACAACATTTGAGCTGTGTGGTAGACATACCGTTGCGTCTGTTCAAAACAATGTCTTCAGGAAAGGTTTGTGACATTCTAAAAATAAAAACAAAAACCGGAAGCTCATCAGGAGGTCCCGGAGCTTTATATGGGACAAAGAGGATATTTAAGAAGAAAAATGAGGTGTAGGTTCTGGAAGGAGATCCCTGGGATTGTGAAAGAAAGGGGCAGAGATGGATTTGATTGCTGCTGTTTGCTGACTCAACAGAAGGCCAAGGCTGTATACGTAGGAATTGATTAAATCATTTCCAGGCAGAACAACATCCAATTGTCTCTGGATTCCCTGCAAAACCTGGAGCTGGACTTCTTGGTTGAGGATAAGAGGTCAAAATTATTCCTGATCTTGGTCACTGTGGAGAAAGAGGTTGGTGTTGTCATTTCCCATCACAACACAACACAACAATCCAACTGAATGTTTAAACACTTACCTTCCTCAAGCAGGAATTCAGTATGCTCCCTTCCCGCATCCTCTTCTCCACCTTTCTGGTCAACACAAGGATTCCCTAGAAGGAAGCAGGGGAAAAGACTACATGTTAAAGCAGGGGTCACCAACCTTTCAGACCTCAGGGACCACTAAACTCATAATTTTAAATCCCGCGGACCACTAATAGGATCTGCCTAATGACAGGCTGGGTGGGCGTGGCTAGGTGGTCATGTGATTGGGTGGGCATGACCAACTTGATGTCACTTACATCGAAGGGCGCCTCACCGCCTCTACTTGCCCCTCCCCTCCCACCCACTCCTCCCCTGCCCACTCGGCTCCTTAGGGCCCCAACAGGAAGCAGTTGTTGGAGCTAAGCAACCACCATGAGAAAGAGTTGGCAAACAGCTCAGTTCAAAATGGATCTGACGAGAAGGAGGCTCAGCAAAGCACCTCACTGAGCATAGGCTTTCCAAGCAGAGGGAAGACCTGCGGGAGTGCAAGACCAGAAACCGGCGCCTGGAGGCTCAGCAGGCTGAGATGGTTAGCCAGTTCCAGGCCATGATGCAGTCCCACTGGAAGGGGGTCCTCCGGCTCTTCATCACCAGCGGCACTTCCCTCCAGCCTTCACCCAAAGCCCCGCACCAGGAGGCTGAAGCAGACCCCAAATCAGAATTTCTGCCCCCCCTCCATCTCGCACAAAAAGGCCCCAAAGGGGGAAGACTCTCTGCAGCAACAAACGTTCATTGCACATATCCGTCCCAGGGGCCGTAGTTTGAGGAACCCTGATTTAGTGCGATATAAAAATGCAAATAATTTTTCTGCGGGACCACTAAAATTTTCTTGTGGACCCCCATGGTCCACGGACCACCAGTTTGTGACCGCTGTGTTAAAGGGTTACCGTGGTTTGAAGCTTCAAGAGTTGAGCTTGGAACTTCACAAACCCTCCAGCGGGCAGTTAATGAAGTTAATTTTCTACAGTGGAGGATGCTGAGCTTCTTCGCCCACAAAATACAAGCACAAAAAAGGTTTGTTGTCTTGAGTTCTTGGCTTAAGCAGCAGCCTGAAAAGGGTCAGTCATTGTTGCCAATAAAGTTCCAAAGGTGCTTTTTCCAAAAATCAGCTGGATGTTCTTGTTTTTTCCCCTTTGAAACCCTTCTGCTCCTCATCTAAGAAGCTTCTTCAGTTCACGAACTCAGGTGAGAAGCGAAATGTTTTCAAAGGGGGAAAAAAAATCCAGTTGTCTTTTGGAAAAAGCGCCTCTGAGACAACCATGACCTGAATCATGGAAAATCTTCATAGACATGAAAATAGAATAGAAAGAGTAGAGAGAAGAATAGAAATAGAATAAGGGATAGGGGATAAGGGAGAATGAATGGGAGGGGAGGGGAGGGGAGCAAAGAAGAGGAAAGAATAGAATAGAGAGAGATAAAAGAAAAGAGGAGAGGAGAGAGGAGAATAGAGGAGGGAAAAGAGAAGGGAAGAGAAGAGAAAAGGGAGAAAGAGAGAGAGGAAAAGAAAATAGGAGAGAAGAAGAAAGAAGGAGAGAGAAAAGAATGAGAAGAGGAGAGAGAGAGAGAAGAGGAGAGAGGAGAGAGGAGAATAGTGAGAGAAGAAAGAGAAGAGAAGAAGAAGAGAGAGAGGAGAGAGAGAGGAGAAAAGGGAAGGGAAGAGAAAAGAGGAGAAAAGAGGAGAGAGGAAAGGAGAATAGTGGAGAGAAGAAAGAAGAGGAGAGGAGAGAGAGGGAAAATAGAAGAGAAGAAAAGAGGAGAGTGGAGAGGAGAATAGTGGAGAGAAGAAAGAGTAGAAGAGAGTAGAAAAAAAGAGAAGAGGAGAGGAGAGAAGAAAGGAGAATGGTGGAGAGAAGAAGAAGAAGAGAGGAGAGAGGAGAGGAGAAAAGGGAAGGGAAGAGAAAAGAGGAGAAAAGAGGAGAGAGGAAAGGAGAATAGTGGAGAGAAGAAAGAGTAGAAGAGAGTAGAAAAGAAAGAGAAGAGGAGAGAGGAGGAGAAAGGAGAAGGGTGGAGAGAAGAAGAAGAAGAGAGGAGAGAGGAGAGGAGAAAAGGGAAGGAAGAGAAAAGAGGAGAAAGAGGAGAGAGGAAAGGAGAATAGTGGAGAGAAGAAGAAGAGGAGAGGAGAGAGGAGAAAATAGAAGAGAAGAGAAAGAGGAGAGTGGAGAGGGAATAGAGGAGAAAGAGTAGAGAGAGAAGAAGAGAAGAGAGTAGAAAAAGAAAGAGAAGAGAGAGGAGAGAAGAAAGGAGAATGGTGAGAGAAGAAAGAAGAGAGAGAGAGGAGAGAGGAGAGGAGAAAAGAGAAGGGAGAGAAGAGAAAAGAGGAGAAAAGAGAGAGGAAAAGAAAATAGTGGAGAGAAGAAGAAGAGGAGAGTAGAAAAGAATGAGAGAGAGAGAGAGAGGAGAGAGGAGAATAGTGGAGAGAAGAAAGAAGAGGAGAGGAGAGAGAGGAGAAAAGAGAGAGAAAAGAGGAGAGAGGAAAAGAAAATAGTGGAGAGAGAAAGAAGAGGAGAGAGTAGAAAAGAAAGAGAAGAGGAGAGAGAAGAGAGGAGAGAAGAAAGGAGAATAGTGGAGAGAAGAAAGGAGACGAGAGAGGAGAGGAGACGAGAGAAGAGAGATTCATGCGACCAGGGATGCCGTTACAGTTGTAATCTGAAAAACGAGCATCAATCCCTTTCTCTAATCCTGTTGTACTTCAAATGCTCACGCCACGCACTGCTGTAAATCAAGGACTACCTTGTATTAACTTCACTGCAAATTGGTTGTTAAAAACACCTACACCAAGTGACCGCCTCTGCACCCCACCAATCCACCATACATCTTTGAGCAATTTGTGTGAACCGCCCATCTTCTCCCAAAAGCCAAAGGCCAACCATACCTGCTTGAGGTTCGTCTGGCACTGGTGGCAAATGGATTGATTTTGATGCTTGACGAAGTTTCTTGAAGAAAAAATACCCATGCACTTCTGGCAGCGGTACGTTCCCTCTGCTCCGTGCTTCCTCGTCTGGCTTTTGACATTGTTGGTTGCCTTTAGCAAGTGGGCTGCCGTATAGATTGGAAACCTTACTCTTCGGCCAAAGGTTGGCCCAAGGCTTACCAAACCATCGTATTTCGTGGCTCCGCCGATGTACTAACCAGCTCGATCTTCTGCTGAAGCTCTTCCACAGGCCACACACTTAAACCACCTGTCCCAGGCGGGTCCCTTCACCTGTTTTGCTAGCCCAGTTTCCCCATGGATAGTCGTCATAAGCTCCTTCTGCTTATAAGGCTTTATTCGGGAAGATTTGGAGGACTCACTGGGTAGGAATCTCCTCCTTCGGGAGGCACTTCACTCATGCTTCCTCTCCAACTGGTTTTCCAATGCAGGGAGACCCTCGGGAGCTTCCGTGCCTCATTGGAGAAGATGTCGACACTTGTGGAGTTGCCATGGGAGATTCCTCTTTGGAGATGATTCTTCCAGTCCACTTGTGGTTTTTCGCACCAGCTGGGATTAAAAGATGATGGTTACAGTGGTTAGGAAATTGTGTAGTCGTTCAATTAATCTGGCTTCTCTTGTGACTTGGTCAACTCCTGAAGCTGACCTGACCGTGGCCGTTTGAGACTTTGGTGTTGCCACACTGGAGCTGAGATATAGGGAGGGTGGAATAGAGATAGCTGGGGTTTTGTAGCCAAAACAAAAATACCGTATTTTGGGGAGTACAAGATGCTCCGAAATATAAGACGCACCTAGCTTTGAGGAGGAAAAGAAACTTTTTCTTTAATTTGCCTCTTCAAACCTTGGTGCGTCTTATACTTTGGTGCATCTTATACTCCGAAAAATACGGTAATTAATATGATGTGAGGGAAATAGATTAATATTACTAATTGTGGATAATTCACTAAGTGAAAGGTTTATTATACAACATTAAATCTGAGGATATGTTCTATAATAAAATGGAATAACAGATGGAAATGAAAGATTAAATTTGATTAATTTGGAGGGACAAATAATGATATTGTTTATGCATTAAGAAGAAATTAAACTTAAGATGGAAAATATGGAAAGAAATTACTATGGCTGAAACTGGAAATGGAAATATGATCAAATGAACTATGCATAGAGAAGATGTTAAGGGGAAAACCCAGGAAAGACTTTGTTTATAAAATAAGGTAAATATGCAACAAAAATTAAAAAAAAAACTTTATAGTTTATAGTTTATAGTTTATTTATTTGCATGCCGCCCTTTTCCCAGGGGACTCAGGGCGGCTCACAAGTTAGGGGAAGGGAAGGACAAAACAAGTTATGAACATAAAACAATACATTGTTAAAAAAGAACACAACAATCATACCATTCGGGTGGGGTTAGGGTCTTTAGCCCCAGGCCTGCTGGACAGCCAGATTTTAAGGGCAGTGTGGAAGGTCTGGAGGGTGGTGAGGGTACGAAGTACTCCACGGGGAGTTCATTCCAGAGGGTCGGAGCAGCCACCGAGAAGGCTCTCCTCCGGGTAGTTGCCAGATGACATTGGCTCGTTGATGGAATTCGGAGGAGGCCTAATCTGCGATCTTATCGGTCTAGTGGAGGTAATTGGCAGTAGGCGGTCTCTCAAGTACCCAGACCCAATACCATGAAGGGCTTTGTAGGTGACAAGTAGCACCTTGAAGCGCACCCGGAGAGCAACAGGTAGCCAGTGCAGCTCGCGGAGGATAGGTGTTAGGTGGGTGAAGCGAGGTGCACCCACGATCACTCGCGCGCGGCCGCATTCTGGACCAGCTGAAGTCGCCGAATACTCTTCAAGGGCAGCCCATGTAGAGCACTTTGTTCAACGAGTCACTTTTTAGGTGGCATTGTAACTTCAAATGGCAACGAAATGAATTGTTTCAAGTCGAGGACTATCTATATTGATTGGGCTGGTTTTGTACGAGACAGGAATCTCCAAACTTGGCAACTTTAAGACTTGGGACTTCAACTCCCAGAATTCCTCAGCCAGCATGGAAGTTCAAATCCACAACTCTGGGAATTGAAGTCCACAAGTGTTCAAGGTAACAAGTTTGGAGGCCCGTGATGTAGGCAACCCTCCTTATTGATAAACAGGGTTACAGCAAGGATGTGCAACATAAACTCATCCAAACTCAAGGGAAATCAGAGTGGGTTTCCTGCAGGTAATTTGGTAGGTTTTCAAATGGCTTAGAGGTTGAGCTCTCGCCTCACGATCAGGAGGCTGTGAGTTCGATCCTAGGTAGCAGCAGATATTTCTCTCTCTGGGCATGATGAGAATATATATGATCTGCTGAATATAACTCTGCATTGGCGACAGGAAGGGCATTGGGCCAGTAAACACTCTGCTAGTTCCATTCAGTTGCCCAGACTCCACCCCACAAGGGATTATTGGGGGGGCAGGCGGTCATTGAATGAAGATGATGAATTTGGTAGGTTTTCAAGGAAGGGAGGTAGGTTTCTGCTTCAACTAAGCAATAGTTAAACAGCAACAGGGCCATACCCTTAACCGTGTTTGCAGTAAGAAGCATTACCTGATTTCAAGCACCGCCTGAAAGTCCCTTTCAACTGTGGAATCTTTGCAAGAGGTGGAACTGGACCCAAACCTGGAGAAACAGCACATATTCACAATTGGAGTTGGGGAAATTCACACCTGAAAGCTCTTTCGGTTCATGTGCATTGCAAGCAGGAACAAAAACCCTGGCCTAATTTAAACAGGTTACTTCCCCTTTTCACCAGAGCACAGGTCGGCAACCTTAAGCACTCAAAGAGCCACAAAGGTCCTAAACAGAAGCCCCCTTGTTCAATTCTGGAGCCGACTGGAAGTCCAGTTCCCGCATAGAGGCTCCTCCTAGCGTGGTGTCCTTTTTCCTCTACCCGTCCTAACCAAAAGCTCTATCAATTGTGGAGCTGACAGGTGACAAGGAGCTGCAGTAGAGGAAGGAAAGACCCACATGCAGCTCCAGAGCTGCAGGTTGCTGACCCCTGCACTGAAGTTTCTCAAACCTGGCTACTTTAAGATGGATGGACTTCAATTCCCAGAATTCCCTAGCCAGCATGGGAGTTGAAATCACCCCGCCTCCCTTTCTTAAAATGGTCAAGGTTGGGGAGCCTGGGTTATGGGATCTCCCTTGTGAGCGCACACAATGTTGCTGATGCACTTTGCTCCCAATCTTGGATGAGATCCAAATGATTCCTGTTACTTACTGTATTTTTCAGAGTATAGACGCACTGGAGTATAAGACACACCAAGATTTTGAAGAGGCAAATTAAAAAAAAGTTTTTGCACTCTGCAGACCTCCCAAAAATTGTCCGTTTTTCACAAAAACAGGACCGTTTTGGTCCACAAAAGGGCATGCATAGCCTTTAGGAGGCTTGTAGAGTGCTCCTGGGGCTGGGGAGGCAAAACAAGCAAGAAACAGCCCATTTTTCACAAAAATGGGGCCATTTTTTTGTAAAAAAAAAAGGGGGGGCATCCATAGCCTTTAGGAGGCTTATAGAGTGCTCCTGGAGGGGCAAAAAAATGGCTTGTTTTTCACTCATTTTTGCCCTCCCCAGCCCCCAAGAGCACTCTGGAAGCCTCCTAAAGGCTATCTGCCTCTCCATTTTTGCAAAGGGAGCGCAATTTCAGGAGGCTAAAAATTGAGTGTATTCAGGGTATAAGACACACCCAGATTTTCAGCCACTTTTTTGAGGGAAAAAGGTGTGCCTTATACTCCGAAAAATACAGTACTAGCCAATAACCCAGCATTGTCTGGCTATTTATTTATAGGGGGGAAAATGTTTGGACCAAACATAATTTACAATGTTGGATTTTCCCGCTTACAAGGAGGAGGTCCCTTGTGGAATGCTGTGAAGTCGTTACCATGGCACTGCACTGCACAGTCGAAGCCATATTATGGCAGTATAGTAGAAGGCATTTTAAGGCACAACAGGCTGTATCTTAACAGAACACACACACCCTTGAGGGGTGTTAGGGGTGTCTTACCCCCACAGTATTTGTGCCACACAATTCTGGGCACAGAATTTTTACAAAAATAATGGCAGTATTCTTCCACTGTCACACCCACAAAGCCATGCCATGTCCACAAAGCCACACCCACAAAACTAGTAATAAAAAAAAATTGAATACCACCACTGGTCCAGACCTGCCCCAATAGCCAAGCAACATCTAAAAAAAAATCTGGCTGTGTTGGAAAACCTACAAACCCATGTTTATCAGAAAGAGCCGAGGTGGCGCAGTGGTTAAATGCAGCACTGCAGGCTACTTCAGCTGACTGCAGTTTGGCTGTTCAAATCTCACCGGCTCAGGGTTGACTCAGCCTTCCATCCTTCCGAGGTGGGTAAAATGAGGAGCCGGATTGTTGTTGGGGGCAATATGCTGACTCCGTAAACTGCTTAGAGAGGGCTGAAAGCCCTATGAAGCAGTATATAAGTCTAACTGCTATTGCTATTGCTATCAAAACACTCACAAGTCAAGTATACGGGTACTTAAAGAGACACAAATCACTTCGTTAGGACATGCCCAACATACTTGGTTAAAATGTGGTTCTTTGATTGTGGTTCCGTGCTGTATACCGCCACAGTGGTCTAATCAAAAGCTCACCATTCCCCTCTCCCTCTTTGGCAGGGTAAGTGCTCCAAGGATCCACTTAACTTAATATATAGTTGAATCTTCCAGTTTTCCCCAAAAGAGGGTGAGGGATGGGACTCCAGAAGCTTTAGCAAAACATCCAAAGAATTTTTCAAGTCACAGGCTTGCAAAGTGAAGTTAAAAACCTCAAGAGCTGATAACAGCCCAGCCTGTTGCTCCACAAAATCCCAAGCTTTTAATTTATCTTCCCAAAGTTAAGAAAGGAGAGACACCAACATGGTTACTTGCTAAGCCAAACACCTGATGAGATGCAAGAACTTCCTTTGGGATCTTCCTAAGAATGGCTGTTCCTCATATTCCACCTCATTCCAGCTGCTGCCAATCAAAAGAAGAGCCTGTTTAAGTAGGCTTCGGGCTAATAGGGTTGATGGCAACAGAACTTTGTTTTAACTAGAGGGATATTTTTTAAAGCAACCTCTTAGAAGGCTAGGACTTCCTCCAAGCTTAAAGCTTAGCCTTAGGATAGGGTAGGAAGTTAAAACCCACCCTCTCCTAGTAAGTAAGTAAAATTTATTATGGTCAAAGACCAGCAATACACATTAGTTTTTACATTATGTTAAAAAAATACTAACATTAAAATATAATTAAAAAGTATTGACATTAAAAGTGGATAATAACATAATGGTCCAAAGATTGTTAGAGGTATGTCCAGATAATTGTTACAAGATGGTACTATACTTCTGTAGCCAATTTTTTTTCTTATGGACATTGCAGCAGCACAGAACTTTGCCACTGTGTAAGTGGTAACCGGGTTAGTGTCCTGGAGGAGAAAGCCTAGATAAAATTGTCTGCCCTCCCTGCAATCTCTCTAATAAGGAGAATATGTGCAGACCTACAAGCTCTGTGTAGCTCACAGTGTAATAGAACATGTGAATTATCTTCCACTTCTCCTTTACCACATATACAAACCTGTTCTGCTATCGGTGTTCTCTTATACCTGCCCTGGAGGAGTGCTGAAGGAAGAATATTAAATCTGGCTCTGAAGAAAGCTATTCTTTGTTTTGGGGAGATCAGGTCATTTAGATATCTTGCCGATTCCCACACACCCTGTTTGATTCTGTCCCTACTGTGGGAGGCATTATCCTCCCATAATTGGGGAAGCTATAGTCTCCCTTTATTTATCCACAAACACAACACAGAGAGACAGAGACAGACAGACACACACACACAGACATATATTATTATATATATAATATATATATATATATATAATATATATATTATATATATTATATATATATATATACACACACACACACACATACATACACACCACACACCGCACTGCCTTCTGTGAACATGGCTGTGCTCCTGATATGCAAGGAACTGCAGCCTCCATGTTTTATCTAAGATTTCACACGGAAAAGGGAGGTTAAAGCTCGCACCCTGTAATTTACCAAGCAAGCAGTTTTTAAATTGGATTTATTGGGATGAAAACTGGTTCCCGGCGCTTATGCAATGCCGAAGAGCAGTTGCCCATATAAAGGGGTTAGAGATTATGTTGGATTGGGAAGCTTCGGCTGCAAATGAAAAGCTCTGCTGTTTGGCTCCAGGGCATAGGAAAAAATGCTGTCCAGGTTTGTGTAGGTAGGGATTTCTGACTTATTGCTCTCTAAGAGGATGTGTTTCTCTCAGGACCTAGAAATCAAGTCTTGAGTCCAGCTGGAAGAAAAATGCATACACATAGAATTCTTGACAGTTATGGGACTCATCCTGGCTTCTGGATCCTGGCTTCTGGATCCTGGCTTCTTTTAAGACTACTAATTTTTTAATTTGGTCTGAGCTCAGCCAAGGTTAGCTAAATCCTGCCACCTCTTGGGCCTGTGAGGAATTACAACTTCAGAAGGAGAATAACAAGAGTTGGAAGGGACCTCGGAGGTCTTCTAGTCGGTTCGGGGGTGTGGGCAGGACTGGGTTGCTACCAGTTCCAGTGACCCAGGCCGCCAAACCACGACCCGTTCGGCTGAACCGGGCCGAACCAGTAGGAACTCACCACTGTATTGTTTGCCTGCCTATTGTTGAGGTTGAAGCTGAAGAAGTTGTTGGCAGGTAGGATACAATTATAGCAGAGGTGGGTTCCTACCAGTTCGCACCTATTTGGTAGAACTGGTTCGTCAAATCTACAGAACCGGTTAGAAGAGGTTCCACCAGTGGACCCGGAAAGCAGGCCACACCTACAGAAGAGGTTCCAATTTTTTTTGAAACCCCCACTGGTGGGTGTGTAATGTCCCGCAGTTATCTACGCATTAATAATGATCTAGTAATATTCCTTATACATTTTAGGGAACTTTCCGTACATAATTGGTGTTTCTTTCATACTTTTTGATTTCTAATTTCTGTTTCCGTTAGTTGGCAATTGCTAAAATCATTCCCACGTGAAAAAGTATTCAAAGCCTTCTTGATTTTAATTGTCAATTTATTTATTCCTGCACATTGTAATATGTATTCATTTACATATCTCTGTTCTTCCACTATTGTGCAAACACAATTCCAGCAGCTGCTAACATGTGTAAAATTAAATATATATTATACTCCCTTTCAAATAGCCAACAAAAATATACTGTTGCTTTTTTTAATTCTAGTGTAAAAATAGGAAGCTGAATATATTGATAGATAGTAGAAATACACCGGAGGAGCAGAAGGAAAGAAGAAAGAGGGGTAGAGAGGTGGGAGAGAGGATCGGAGGGAGGGTGAGATGGAAGGGAGGGAGTGTATTGGGAGTGAGGAGTGATAGAGGGGAGGGGAAGTAGGGTAGAGGGGAATGTTGTAGGGGAAAGGAAAGTTGGAGGGGGGTGAAAGGGTGTATGGAGGGTTGAAGTGGTATATCGGGTTTGTATTTTGGGGTATTGTTGACAAGGATGGCTGTGTTTATTGCTCAATGTTATATGGCCCCAGTTATGCACAGTATTATGTGACTGTATGAAATGAAAATGAAAATAAAACATATTTACACAAATAGCCAACAAAATTTTCTGGTTTTTCCATATCTTGCTTTACGATTGCTTCTAACAACTAACTTCTGATAGCTACTTGGACCCCTAAATACTAATTCATAATTTCCTAATTATGAATTTCCGGTCACATGGGTGGCAAGCCACTCCCACAAAGGAGGCCACACCCACAGAGTAGGTTCCAACAATTTTTGAAACCCACCACTGAATTATAGCATACAATTTTGTGTGCTATGCTTAGGCCAGACCGTAGGCGCCATAGTTCCAGGTCGCCCAAGCTGAAAATTTCAAACCTGGTGGCACCAGCCTCTGGTGTAGGAGAATAGAATAATAAACCTTTTTTTTTTTTTTTAGTCTCCTCAAAATCAGAAGCTGAACACTTGAGATATCCGAACTATTTCTGAGTTAGGAAGAGGGATGACTCTGAAATAATGGATGTTGTCATTCCTATATTAAGGGGACATTTTGTCAGGCACCGTTTGGGTAGAAACTTTGGCTTAAAAAAACAGCTTCTTGTAATTGCAACACAGCCTCAACCCAACACTTGCTTATCTCTGCTTGCGGTGTGGCTCAATTAACTCCGCTTGCTGTGTGATTTCCCCAGTTTGCCCACACACAGTGATCCATAAGCTAAACCCCCAGGGCTGGGTTCATACAGCAATCTGCGATTCAACACTGCATCTCACTCAAACACGACAACCCAATTCTCCTTTTCCACGAAGTACAGGTGGTCCTCAACTTACGGCCACAACGGCATCCAAAATTCCTGTGGTTAAGTGAGGCATTTGTTAACTTGAGTTTGCCCCCCCCTCCCATTTCACGGCTTTCCTGGGCCACAGTCCACAGAATCATCACCGTGGATAAGTTAGTAAGACCGTTGTTATGTGACTCTGGATTTCCCCATTGGACGTGGCTGGTCAATGTCACCAAAACGGATCATATGACCCCCCAGGACATTTGAACCGTCATAAATGAAGCATTTGCCAAGCATCTGGATTTTGATCATGCGATTATGGCGGGGGGGGGGCACATGCAATGGGCCATGTGGAAAAAGGTCATTTTTTCCCCCAGTGGCGCTGTAACTTTGAATGGCCACTAAATGAACTGTTGTAAGTCGAGGACTATCTGGCACTGCTCCGAAGGGAAGCCTGATGCGTTACCTTCTGCGTTTGTAGACAACAGCTGCACAACTTCTATATCAGCAGCGCTGGAGAAACCCTGCGAAACCTACAACAGAGGAATGGCTAGTGAAGGTGACAAAACTGGCAACTCAGGTTAAATAAATGAATGGTCTTTTGTCAGAGAAAATTAACTGAAGAAATGTATGCATAATTGTAAGCCTTTGGTGAACTTTCTGCAGATTCCCCCCCCCCTCACAAATTTTAAATATTTATTTCCCTAACTAGCTGATAACCAGGCGTAGCTTGGGTATGTATTTATACCAATCCTGTATGAAGTACTGCGAAGCTGTTACTATGGCAAGTCCACTGTGCTGTACAGTAGAAGCCATTTTAAGGCACAACAGGCTGTATCTTAACAGAACTTGAATCCAAAACGCACACTGTCACCATCAAAATACTGTGTCTTGGCACTATAGATATAATTCAGTCCTTTTCATTTCAGCAGCCCAGAGTTATGCTGGAACACCCACATACAGACACCCACACCCATCCCAAGGGATGTCAGGGGTGTCTTAACCTCACAGTACTTGCTTCCAGAAAGTAAGTCATCTGTGTACGAAGTTTGGTTGAACTTGCTCAAGACGTTCCAGAGTTTTGCTGGAAAACACAAACACACACACACACACACACACACACACACAAAAGGGAACAGAACTATAACAAAAGTAGAAAAAGAAAAATAATATCAGATGAATAACAAAGGAAAAGGGGGAAAGTAAAAGAAAATTATAAACAATTAAGCATCACATATCTACTATCTATCTATCTATCTATCTATCTATCTATCTATCTATCTATCAATCAATCTGGTTTTGTCTGTGTATGTGTGTTATCCAGCATAACTCTGGAACACACACACAAATACTGTAGGGTAAGACACCCTTAACACTCCTGGGGGGGTGTTCTGTTAAGATGCAGCCTGCTGTGCCTTTAAATATTTTCTACTGTACTGCCATAAAATGACTTCCACTGTACAGCACAGTGGAGTTGCCATCGTAACGGCTTCACAGTACTCCACAAGCGGGCTCCCCTTAGAAATTACATTTGGTCTGGGCATTTCCCCCTATGAATAAATACCCGTGCAACACCGGGTTATTGGCTATTCTTATATAAAACAATATATGAAGATTTCAGATCTAAAAGAGAAAAGGACTCTGTTGAAGTAAAATATCACGACATCTGATGTTTCCGAGAAAGAAGCATATTGCATTATTTTATGATTAGCAGAAAGGATCACCTTTTCCCCAATGTATGAATAATACATATCCTGACTCCAACTTTGATTATCAGGGGAAAAAATCCAATTTCTCAAATAATTCCTTGGGCAATTTCCCACTCCCACTTCTCTAAAACAGTCAAATTCCTCATTTTTGGAATGTAATTCAAAGCAATATGCATATTTAATCTCCTGGAGGATCAGACATTTTTAACATTTTTTAAAATATTGAGGTTTTTTTGTGGAAAATGGACATTAGATCATAGTTTTGAACTAAGAGGTGAATGTAAGTTTTCTTTTATCCTTAGAAGAAGTCAGAAATTAATTCTTTGCATATTTTTTTCTTTATTTCTGCACCTCTATTTCTCTCTTTTTCCCATACTTTTAAGTTTGTACTTGTGCTATAAACAATTTAATAACATTATTGCAAAGATTAGAACTTTGCTAGAGCTGTTTCCTAGTATGTCGTATTTCTTCTCTGAAAACGTTCCTTTACTTAAAAGTTTTCCTGTTGCAACGAGCACAAATTATAAAGACACCTTCTTTCCCATGTTTCAAAATAGATAATCCTATTCATGCAATCTAGAAATTATTTTCCAGCCACATTGCAAGCTGACTCATGGTAAGACTATGACCGCTCCAAGATTCCCCTTTGGTCTGAGGTAAATTTACCATATATGCCTCTGTAATTTGTGTTAGATTTCATTCTGTGATGTGCAGTCCATTATTCTAAACAATTCAAAATCATTCCAGATTCTATCTTGGTTTTCCAAAGTATTAACAATCCCATTCAGTAATGGGTCTTGCGCAAATTTGGGAAAACCATACTATTCCCCCAAGCCATTAAAAACTTGAAGGCCAAACCATGGAATGTGGTCTTGTTGATTCAACCATTTAGTTGTGTTTATCTCTTGGAAATTTTATAGGCAAGTTGCCTATAAAATGCATTTCCGCAGCCATTTGACTGAAAGGGTGCACCAGTGGTGGGATTCAATTTTTCTTACTACCGGTTCTGTGGTTGGTGAGTGTGGCTTGGTGGGCATGGCAGGGAAGGATACTGTAAAATCTCCATTCCCTTCCTACTCCACTCCAGGGGAAGGATACTGTAAATCCCCATTCCCTCCCCACTCCAGGGGAAGGAAACTGTAAAATCTTAACTCTCTCCCCAATCCAGGGGAAAGATACTGTAAAATCTCCATTCCCTCCCCACTCCAGGGGAAGGATACTATAAAATCTCCATTCCCTCCCCACACCAGGGGAAGGATACTGTAAAATCTCCATTCCCTCCTCAACCCCAGGGGAAGGATACTGTAAAATCTCCATTCCCTCCCCACTCCAGGGGAAGGATACTGTCAAATCTCCATTCCCTCCTCACCCCAGGGGAAGGATACTGTAAAATCTCCATTCCCTCCCCACTCCAGGGGAAGGATACTGTAAATCTCCATTCCTTCCCCACCCCGGGAAGGATACTGTAAAATCTCCATTCCCTTCCCACCCCGGGAAGGATACTGTAACATCTCCATTCCCTTCCCACTCCACTCCAGGGGAAGGATACTGTAAACTCTCCATTCCCTCCCCATTCCAGGGGAAGGATACTGTAAAATCTCAATTTCCACCCCACTCCAGAGGAAGGATACTGAAAAATGCCCATTCCATCCCCACTCCACTAACCTGCTTTCCAGCTCCATTCTCCTGTGCAGGGCAACAGAAGAAGACCTGGACAATCAGCTGAGATGCGGGAGGCAGCGTATAGATGAGGGCGGAGCCAGCCAGAAGTGGTATTTGCAGGTTCTCTGAACTACTCAAAATTTCTGTTACCGGTTTGCCAGAACCGCTCAGAACAGGCTGAATACCACCTCTGGTGTAGGCGTAAGGTTTTCTATCCGAGCAGACAGTTGGACTACAAGATCTCCAAGGGCCTTCCAACCCAGTTTTTTTTTTTTTGTTTTCTATGTTTGCTAAGATGGGGACCACAAGGAATACAACCAAAGCCCTTTACTTTTTTTAAAAAAAAAATTGATTACACAGTTACAGCATAATGTTTCTACAAGTGGAGAAAAAGGAATAGAAGAAAAAAAAAAAACCCCAGAACTTCCAGGATAATTAATACAGCTATCTACACACCCACGGGTTTTTTTTAATAAAAAAATATTTTGCTTTGTATGAATTATATGGTGCTAAACATTAAAAAAAAAATTGTTGGAAGAAAAGTCTTTCTGGTTCAGTTCCAAGTGGGGAAAAAGACACTGGATTCATGGAAGTTGCTTGGAAAATGGTGTAATAGTGGACAAGACCATATGGTTTGAGATGTTGAGAAAAAAGGGAAGAGATGCTGAGAATACTCTGGTTTAATGCCCTCTCTTGGCCTTGCTCCAGAGCTTCCTGTTCCTGTGCAAGAAACACACTCTGATTTCATACTCCCGGGGGGTGGAGGGTCTTAGCTAACTTTGTAGGCTGACTGTCTTTTGAGTCCCAAGCTTGGTTCACTTGCTGGGTGATGATTTAATGAAAGGGCTTTGGGATTCCTATTACGGCTCTGCCTGAAGGAGGTAGATCTTTGTTATACAGAATAGACTAACTCAGGCCCTTAATGGCTCATTGACAAAGGTGGGGGCAGGGAGCTTGGTTTGTCCTTAAAACATGTTTCCCCTTTTCTCATCCCGGGAAATATAATATTCTGTCTTTTTAATATTTCCTAAAATATTTCACTTTCCTAGGAGAGGGGTGGTGCCAACGTCCGACATATCAATGCATACAACTGGATTCATGAATATTCAAAATAATACTTTTAAGAAAGGGGAGGGGTGACGTATCCTATCAGGAGCAACAAATTCAAAAATCTATGACTGTGTTGCTTGAAAACCTCCCTTGCCCCTTTCCAGCAGAGTCCTCAACTTGATTAATTGCTCTCATCCATATAGAGACCATTTGAAGTTACACTGTCATTTTGACTCTTCCTCCTCCTTTTCCAAGTCCTTTTTCATATTGATAGCGGAATTGCATTTTTTGGGAACAGAGAAAGACT
Source organism: Thamnophis elegans (assembly GCF_009769535.1). NCBI lineage: Eukaryota > Metazoa > Chordata > Lepidosauria > Squamata > Natricidae > Thamnophis > Thamnophis elegans. Next base: position 75,857,157 of record NC_045547.1, read on the forward strand.
CTGCAAATTTTACCTTGCTCTTTCTTCTTCTGTCTGACATCATTGCAATGATTCTGTAGGAGATGACCCGGCTGAGCCCACGGGTGGGGTCAAATGCATCATCTGTTTGGAATCGTTACGCCACCATAAATAAACCCATAGTCCTTTTGAACGGTTCACCGACAAAACCGCGCTCAACTAAACCGCGCCCGACTAAACCGCGTCGCTGACATCATCAACAGGGCGACAACAGCGCGGAGACAGAAGCACGCTGTAAACCCTAAACCTAAAATTAACCCCTAAACCTAAACCTAATCCCCCTAAACCTAACCCTAAACCTAACCCTAAACCTAACCCTTGTTAGGGGAATCTGGTTTCATCATTGAGTATGATCATACAACTTGAACATACAACTTGAACATTGGGCATTATCTAACAAAATGAATTCAATGGTGAAAAGAGTAAGGTTCTACATTTAGGCAAGAAAAACCAAATGCACAGCTACAGTATAGGTGGCACCTTGCTCAATAGTAGTAACTGTAGAGGGATCTTGGAGTCCCAGTGGACAACCATTTAAATATGAGCCAGCCGTGTGCAGCAGCTGCCAAAAAAGCCAACACAGTTCTAGGCTGCATAACAGAGGGATAGAATCAAGATCACGTGAAGTGTTGATACCACTTTATAAGGCCTTGGTAAGGCCACCACTTGGAACACTGGCCATCAGTTTTGATAACCACAATGTAGAAAAGATGTGGAGACTCTATAAAGAGTGCAGAGAAGAGCACCAAGATGATGAGGGGACTGGAGGCTGAAAAATATGAGAGAACGGTTGCAGGAACTGGGTATGTCTAGTTTCATAAAATAAGGACTAGGGAGACACGATAGCAGTGTTCCAGATATCTCAGGGGCTGCCACAAAGAAGAGGGAGTCAAGCTATTATCCAAAGCACCTGAGGGTATAACAAGAAACAATGGGTGGAAACTAATCAAGGAGAGACAACTTAGAACTAAGGAGAAATTTCCTGACAGTTAGAACAATTAATCAGTGGAACAGCTTGCCTCCAGAAGTTGTGAATGCCCCAACACTGGAAGTCTTTAAGAAAATGTTGGATAGCCATTTGTCTGAAATGGTATAGGGTTTCCTGCCTAGGCAGGGGGTTGGACTAGAAGACCTCCAAGGTCCCTTCCTGCTATTGTATTGTATTGTATCATCAGAAGGTTGCAAAAAGGATCCCGTTATCCCAATATACCATCATAAATATGAACTAGTTGCTGAGCATCTTAATTCTGATCAGGTGACTAGGGGCAGTGGCCATGTGAAAAATGGTTGTAAGTATGAAAATGGCCATAAATCTCTTTTTTTTTGTGCCATTGTAACTTCAAACAGTCACTAAATGAACTGTTGTAAGTCAAGGACTACCTGTAATCCATTCTTAATTATCAGCCTGCTTTTGAGTAGGCAAAAGGATTCAAGCCAGTGCCAGAATTTGGCAGGAGAATGCAAATCTGAGGTTTACAGTCGATGTAAGGAAGGAAATCCTGTTGGTAACATATTTAATTTCCAATTTTGGGCAAATACAATTCTTGCTGCTGTAGTTACGTGTATAACCAAATAAGTATCCTCTTTCTTGAATTTCTCTGGGATAATACCTAGTAAAAATATCTCTATTTCTTGTTGTAACATATTCTCTAGCCATACTCTTATTTTAGTCCAATTTCCTTACTTCTGCACATGTCCACCATATACGATAATAGAGCCTGTTGCTTGTTGACATTTCCAACATTTCGCTGACTTGTCTTTAAATAGCTTTGCTAATTTTCCCAGTGACATGTGCCATCTATAAAACATCTTGTATAAGTTTTCTTTATAGACTGCTGACATGGTTCATTTATAGTTCCTTTCCCATAGTTTTGCCACTTTTCTAGCTCAACCATGTGGCCAAAATTCTTTGCCCAAGTTAACATTGTATCTTTAACCACTTCTTCTTCTAGCCTAGTTCTTAATAGGTGGCTATATAGTTTCTTCACTATTCTTTCTTCCGTTCCCATAAGTATCTTATCCAGCTCTGAACTTCCCAAGTTAAAACTGTATTGTAGGGAAGGAAATCCTCATCTGAAGCCAGCTTGAATTTTATTGCCAAGTTTCCTTTTTTTCCTTCCTCAATGAGGAGAAATCTGCGAAGGAGAGATCAGGCTTCGCTTGATGGCATCTCCTTCACCATCTGTGTTTAAATTGAAACAAACAAACAGATAAACCTCTATCCTTCAGCATTAAAAACTTAGAATAACTTTGTCACTTTGAATGTACACAATCGCCCTACATTAAAATGAAATTTTGTCACATACAGCTCTCCTAGGGTCACCACCTCCAATATTCAAACATAAACATGACAAGATTATGAAAAAAGAAAGAAAGAAAGAAAGAAAGAGGAGGAGGAAGGGAGAGAAAGAAAGGAAAGAAAGATAGAGAAAGAAAAAAGTGAAAAGGGGATAGAGACAAAGAAAAAGAAAGAAAGAGAAAGGGGAGAGAAAGAAAGAAAAAGAAAGAAAGAGAGAAATGAGAAGAAAGAAAAAAGCAAGAAAGAAAGAAAGAAGGAAGGAAGGAAGAAAAGTAAGGCAGGAGAGAAAGAATAAGAAGAAAGAAGAAAGAAAAGAAGAAAGAGAACGGGAGAGAGAAAGAGAAGAAAAATAAAGAGAAAGAAAAGAGAGAAAGGAAGAAAGAGAGAGAATGAGAAAGAAAGAGGGAAAGAGAGAGAAGGAAAAGAAAGAAGAAGGAAGGAAGGAAGGAAGCAAGGAAAGAGTGGGAGAGAGAAAGAAAAGAAAAAAGAACAAAGAAAGAAAGAAGGAGAAAGAGAATGAGAACGAAAAGAAAGAAAAAGAAAGAAAGACAGAGAGAGAGAGACAAAGAAAGAAAAAGAAAGAAAGAGAAGGAGAAAGAGAATAAAGAAGAGAAAGAAAAAGAGAGAGAAAGAAAGAGAGAGAGAAAGAACGAAAGAACGAAAGAAAGAAAGGAGGAGGAAGGCGGGAGAGAGAAAAAGAAAGAACGAAAGAACGAAAGAAACAAAAAGAAAGAAAGATGCATATACCCACATATATTATAAAACTAAACAGCTGCTGTAAACCTCGCATCATTTAATCCCTAACCACCATTCCTAACCCTTTTTTGGGGGGAGACACGCGCGTGGAGATCCTCACGGCGAAGAATCGCGCCCGCCCGCGTGGGGCTGTTTTATCAGGCACGGAGCTTCCCCGGCGCTCCTTTGTGCTTCCCCCGCCACCTCCCCGCACCTGGGATAGGAGTCACACTATTTCCTTGCTAGGCTTCGTTCCCGGAGAAGCCAATAAGCGCGCAGCTTTCCTGGCTTCCTGTCTCTCGTAGGTGTGTCCCTCCGTGGCTCACCTGAAAAAAAAGTGAAGAGCCCGGTGCGAGGGCTCAGCCCCCCCCCCCCAACCCGGGGAAGGCAAGAAGGAGCAGGGAACCGCCGAAAGCCTCCCCCACCCCCAACCAGGGGACCCCAATGGACAGGCCGGCCTGGCCCCCAAGACCGTGGAAGGGCAGCCGCTTCAGGTAAGTTGCTCCGGAGCTCCGGACTTTAAAAAACAAAACTTTCGGCCAAGTTTGTCTCGCTGCCAAGTTCCAGGGCTGAATCAGAGCAAAGAGACGCGCTGGGGCCTCGCGTAGGAATTCCAGGTGAGCTGCGTCAGGTCGAGCACGGAACCTGGCAGGCAGGCAGGCAGTTTGCAGGGAAAGAAAGGGAAGGCAGGAAAAAAACCAGAGGAAAAAGGGTTCGTTCTTTCTCTCTCTGCCCCCCCCCTCACCGCCTTCAGCTGCAGAGAGACGCCCCCCCCCCTCTTGTAAAGGATTGTGATAAGGTGTGTGTCTGTGTCTGTTGGTTTCCTCCTGCATTCTCTCCCCCTCCTCCAACTCCGTGATGAATTATCAGCAGTTCTGAGCTGGAGCTCTTTTGCCGGAAAATTAACACGAAACTTGCAATGCCGGGAATCCCCAAATTTGGGTGAGGATTGTCCAGGAATGTGCCCCCCCCCCACATCGGAAGGAGCTGTTTTCCAAGGCTCCTGAAACTTTTTTTAAAAAGTTTGTTTTTCATTTTTAAACTCCTACATACAGTACATTTACAGGTATACATTCTCACGGGTTGTTATGAACATTGCGTATTAACCATTTTGAAACTCCGTTTTTCCCTATAAACATTCAAAACTTAATTTAAGCTCCTGAAACTTAAGATGCCTTTCAAGACAGGTAGTCCTCGACTTACAGCGGGTTCATTTAGTGACCGAAGTCACCGAAGCGGGCAGCCCTGAAAAAAAGTGACTTAGGGACGTGTTTCACACTTCTGAGGATCATTGTGAGGACACCTCCGGTTTTTAAACCCCAAGCTGGTTGTTGGCTGCCATCCTCGGGCTGGCTGTCATTCCAAGGTGATGAATGCTTTCAGAGAGAGGGAGAGGGAAGGAGGGAGAGAGAAGGAGGAAGAGAGAAGGAGGGAGAGAGGAAGGGAGGAAGGGAGAGGGGGAGAGAGGGGGGGGAGAGAAAGGCTGCCTCTCACAGCCTCCAAGAAAGGGGATATTTGCTTTTTCTATTTCCTTCAGAGGCTCTTTTGAAATTATTTTCAGTGTGTAGTTCTCTTTTATTGCTGAACGTGTGAGTCAAATGTGAAAGGAAAGTGGACGGTGGATGGTTTCTCACCCCTCTGGTGGTTGATAGTTTCTTTCCCCCCCCCCCAGCCCTTGTTGTGTGGACTAGTCCATCACTCCAACCACATTCTGAAGGCATCATCATGAGTCAAGACAACATGGACATTTTGTTGACCTGGATTTAAGGTTCAACATAATATCTGAACCCATCCATGTGTCTTTAAATCATCCATATTTCTTCTTTTATTCTTTTACTTGCTCTTCATATCAGGGGTGAAATCCAGCAGGTTCTGACAGGTTCTGGAGAAACAGTACCGGAAATTTTGAGTAGTTCGGAGAACCGGCAAATACCACCTCTGGCTGGCCCCGCCCCCACCTATTCTCTGTTTCCCGAGTCCCAGCTGATCAGGAGGGAATGGAGATTTTGCAGTATCCTTCCCCTGCCACGCCCACCAAGCCACGCCCACAGGGGCATGTTTTTAGCAAAAAAAAAATTAGTAAACAAATTGAATTTCACCTCTGCTTTATATATACAGTTAATTTTTGAAGTTCTAGTAATTCTCCCTAATTCTATAATATTACCCTTCCTCAAAAAAATAAAAAATAAAAATAATATGTACTGTTACTGGAGTATTCTAGCTCCAGAGATGACTTTTTCAAATTTTAAGGTACAAGTATGAAATATATCAAATATAATCATGCAGCTGCCATTTTCTAAAGTTCTGTAATTATGACCTTTCATTTTAATTATCCTTTTCATTTTATTCTGATTTTATTGGGTAGTTTTGGTAAGCTGGTTGGTTTCAGGCAGTCAGATAAATTTTAGGTTAATATTGATTTTACTGAAGCATAGAGAAAACGATAAAACATGGAGGTGGCTATAAGTGGGTCTAAATTTAATTAATTTAAGTAAGTTCATTTAAGCAAGGATAAGTTTGAAACATTCTAAGTTTAACAGAACTTTTAAATAGAACTTAAAATCCCTCTATTATTTGTTGATAACTGGGACATATCACCTGGTAATTGTTACATCTATAAGTATTTTGTTGTTGTTAGCTGCAAAGTCGTGTCCGACCCATCGCGACCCCATGGACAATGTTCCTCCATGCCTTCCTGTCCTCTGGAGTCCATTTAAGCTCACGCTGACTGCTTTGGTGACTCCATCCGGCCACCTCATTCTCTGCCGTCCCCTTCTTTTGCCCTCCATCTTTCCCAGCATTAGGCTCTTCTCCAGTGAGTCCTTTCTCCTCATTAGGTGGCCAAAGTATTTGAGTTTCCTCTTCAGGATCTGGGCTTCTAAAGAGCAGCCAGGGTTGATCTCCTCAAGAACTGACCGGTTGGATGGCCTTGCAGTCCAAGGGACTCGCAGGAGTCTTCTCCAGCACCAGAGTTCAACGGCCTCCATTCTTTGGCGCTCAGCCTTCCTTATGGTCCAACTTTCACAGCCATCCATTGCAACTGGGAAAACCACAGTCTTGACTATACACACTTTTGTTGGCAGGGTGATGTCTCTGCTTTTTAGTATATGCATAAGTATATAAGTATATGCATTAAATAAAATAAAAAATAAAGTCTGCATTAGGTACTTGATATCTTTAGGAATAATCTTTAGCATGACCATCATTCTGGCTTAATTTGTGCCAAATACTACTTTATCGGTTTATTCCAAAAGATTGAGAGACGCATTTTTGAACCATCCAAATCTGAACGATGTAACTTTCCCTGCTCTAGTCCAATCATCTCTCTGTTTACTCTTTCCTCCTGTTTTTATGTATTCTTTGGGTGTTACCCAGAATAAAAGAATGATGTATGGATAGGCTGATTCTATTTGTGTGTTGCAGGAGTTGGTAACCATATTTTAATTAAGATGTAGTCATGCTGCCAGAAGCCACTGAAGCAGGGGAGCGTATACATACCGTATGTTTCGGCATATAAGAGGCACCGGAGTATAAGACGCACCAAGATTTTGAAGAGGCAAATGAAAAAAAAAATTTGCACTCTGCAAACCTCCCAAAAATGGCTTGTTTTTGTGAAAACGAAAAATGAATAGCCTTTAGGAGGCTTGTAGAGTGCTCCTGGGGGCTGGGGGGGGGGCAAAATTGAGCAAAAAATGGCCCGTTTTTCTCTCATTTCTGCCTTCCCCAACCCCCAGGAGCTCTCTGAAAGTCTCCTAAAAGCTCTGCATGGCCATTTTGGTGAAGGGGGCGGTGTTTCGGGAGGCAAAAAAAATGCTGTATTCAGTGTATAAGCGGCACCCATATTTTCAGCCTCTTTTTGAGGGAAAAGGGTGCGTCTTATACTCTGAAAAATACGGTATTTCTCATAGAAAAAGGGTGCTTTATTTTTCCTGCTGGTGGGTGTTTGATAGCTCTTGAAACCGTTCTGACAGTTCATAAATGATTTGGGGTGGTCCATGCTATTACCAAGACGAGCCAAAAGTGTGGGTCGAGCCTTGGAGACGGTAGCGAACCCATGGCAAATAGGGGTAAATCCTAGACTTACAACAGTTCGTTTTGTGACGGTTCAAATTGGCAGCGGCACTAAAAAATGTGACATGGCCGTTTTTTCCACATGGTCCTTTGCAGCGTCCTCTTCTTCCTATGCAGTGTCCTCTCCACCCAAGCGGCTGGACCTCGTGATGGAATTGCTAAAGGAAGATTTGGGTCTCGAGAAATTTCAAGTTGTCTTCACTGTGGAGGGCAAGTACAGCTCAGGAGTACATGGCCAGGGACCTGGCCCACGTAATTGGCTATGTACAGATAGTCCTCGACTTACAGCTGTTTGTTTAGTGACCAATGTTACGACAGTGCTGAAAAAAGTGACTTATGACCACTTTTTGCACTTACAACCATTGCAGCATCCCCATCAGAGGTGGGTTGTTTCCTGTTCGGATCAGATCGGGCGAACCGGTAGTGGCGGCGGTGGGAGGCTCCACCCACCTGTCTGTTGTGGGTGCACACGCATGAGCGAACTGGTAGTAAAAAAAATGGAGACCCCGTACTGATCCCCATGGTCATGTGATCAAAATTTGGGTGCTTGGCAATTGGCTCAAATTTAGGAGAGTTGCATCGTGCCAGTCGGCTCCTGTGATTTTGTGATCTTCAAGTCAACGGGGGAAGCCGTGTTCCCTTAAAAAAAAGTGTTACTAACTTAACACCTGCAGCGCTTCACTGAATAACAGTGGCAGGAAAGGTGGTAAAGTGGGGAGAAAACTCAGCAAACAAATGTCTCGCTTATCGACAGAAAGTTTGGGCTCGGTTGGGGTCATACGTCGAGGACTTAGGTATATTATATCTGGGTGGGGTTATTTTTGTCTCAGAACAGCTGAGACACAATCTGTGGGTGAGTGGCACCTCCAGTTATAAGAATGCTCTTATTCATTTATATAATTCCGGTATCACTACCATACAAGTTGCTCAGCAGCTTCTGCATGCAATTCAAAGTTTTTGGCTGAGGAGAGCAAGTTTGCAGGAAGCCCTCAGGCTAAAACATCTGAAAGAAGCCACAATGAGATCAGATACATCACGAGGAGAGCACATCTTTCTCCTTCTGTCCTGGCCACTTTCTACAGAAGCATGATTGAGAGCGTTTTAACGGACTGCATCCCTGTTTGGTTTGGTGGCCACAGCCCCTCAGATAGAAAGCCCATACAGAGAGTGGTGAGGACAGCGGAGAAGATTATAGGAAGCTCGCTTCCCATTATTTAGGATATTCAAGGAAGGGAGGGAGGAAAGGGAAAAGGGAAAAGGGAAGGAAAGAAGGAAGGAAGGAAGGAACACATGAAGGAAGGTGAAGGAATAGGAGAAGAAAAGGAAAGAAGGCGTTAACAATTGCAATAATTTGCTTACCAACCATGGCAAAAAAATTATAAAATCAGGCACTATTCACTTAACAAATGCTTAGCAATGGAAATTCTGGTCCCAATAGTGTTCCTAAGTCAAGGACTACCTCAATACTTGTAACTTGTTCTAGCACCATGATGGCGAACCTATGGCAAGCGTGCCACAGGTGGCACATGGAGCCATATTTTCCGGCATGCCAGCCCTCAGCTCTGGCACACATGGGCGTGCCGGCCAGCTGATATTCGGCCTTCCAGCAGACTGGGGAGGCCATTTTCGCAAGGGGTGGTCATGTGGATGCATGGGGGGGCACGTGCACATGTGCAGGTGGGTGGGGCGCATTCCATTTTGGGTCTGGGCATGCGCATGCACGCAATATCATGTGCACACACAATTTTGGCACATCTTTACAAAAAGGTTAGCTATCACTGTCCTAGAAGAGTGATGGCTAACCTTTTTGTCGTCATGTGCTGAAAGCACATGTGCGACCCCCGTGTCCCCCGCCCCCTGTGCATGCACACATGACCCCCCATGTCCCATTTTGGGCCTCCCTGCAGACCCCCCCACATGCGTGTGCGTCTCCCATACGTGGCAGAGACCAAAAATCAGCTGGCTAGTGGGAGGCACACGCACATGCGTGGTGGAGCTGAGTTGGGATGACAGCTCATGTGCCCGCAGAGAGGGCTTCATGTGCCACAGGTTTGCCATCACCTGTACAGGGTAAGTAACTAGCCAGGTAGAGAACCAAGTGCACAAAACTTGCCATTGCTCCAGCTGAACCCTATATGGGAAGTTGTCACTTGATTGCAAGGTTTGCTGTTAAGAGTCTGTAGTGCTGGTCTTATTTACAGATACAATCAAGGTTTTCACAGGGCAAGAAGAAGGAAGGCATTGCTAAAGATTACACAGTTTTAGATAAACTTTTGATAGAGACAGAAAACAAGTTGATCAAAGTGCCGTATAGATTTTTACTGGAATATAAACTCGAGGAAGAACATGTCAAAGAAACTACGGTCGCCGAAAAAAATTGGTTATAATGTGGAATTGGCTAAGTGGGAAAAACTTTGGATACTTAATCGGAAACTAACTTTGGCTACGGCATATAAAGAAAATCTTTATAAGATGTTCTACAGATGGCATCTCCCCCCAGCATGGCTCTCCAAAATGTTTAAAAATCTGGCCCCAAATTGTTGGAAGTGTAAAAAAACACCAGGCACTTTTTATCATATGTGATGGACATGCAATGAGGCCAAAAGATATTGGAAAATGATTCAATCATGGTTGGAACAAATGGTGGGAGACCAAATTTTGTTTAAACCAGAAATCTTTCTCCTAGGCATAATACCGGAGGGGTTTAAGAAAAATGTACTCTTATCTAATTATACATGGATTAACTGTGGCACGCATAACTTTTGCGTAGTATTGGAAAAAAGAAAATACACCATCAGAGCTAGATATCATCAGAAAAGTGTTGGCCTGTGCGGAAGCAGAAAGGCTCACTCTTGAACTTAAAGGGGAATCAGAATATTTTGAAGTCTGGAACAGATTTTATGATTGGTATAAGAGAAGGTGACAAGACTGGAACAAACTGTATATATTGTGATTGGACAGAAGGATAGATAATGCACTAAGTGGGCTAATAATGGTTGAGGCTAATTGTGTATAATGTGAATGTATAGTCACTTCAACTCTGCAGTACTGCATCGCTTTAAATGTAAAAATAATAAAAATATATTTTAAAAAAAGAGTCTGTAGTTCTCACACATACACCCACATATACAATGCAGACACCACACCTCTGTCCTTGATTGCTTGAAATACACCAGAACTTCAGTCAATCCCTGTCTTTGGTCTTCCTTTTTTTTTTTTTTTTTTTAAAAATGACTTTTTAAAGGCCCATGATACTTTTTCAAGAAGATAACCAGTTCTTATACATTTCCTGCAGTACATCTGACCACTGTTTTATTTATTTTAGCCTCGGGCATATCATACACGGACTAGCAATGTATATTAACATTTCACCTAGATTTACGGTAATAAACGACAATAAAATATAAATGTGAAAAGACCATTGCCCTTCTTAACCAAGGCAATTAAGGAAATAAGGAAGCACATGTGAACACAGCCCGGTGAAGTGATTGTAAAATGTATGGAATTGTCCGTTTTTCGATATCTTTCCAATGCCTTTTATAAAAAGATTTCCCTCATTTTTTTCATTTAAAGTCTACTGTGATAGCAGCAACTAAATGTATACACTGCTCTGCCGCAATATTTTTTTACATTTTCCGTTGATGTTGAAACAAAGGCCATCTTTCCTGGTTGGTTTTTGGTTGGTTTGCAGAATCAAAGCCAAATAGATAATTGATGCGTTGTAGATGCTTGTAGTTAATATTATTATTTGTTTATGCCACAAGGTCATAAATGAAGTTTGTTTAGAACTGGAGGCGGAAATGACATGGTTGTGGCCAGCCAGTGACCAGTGGAGCTGACAGCAGACTCAGACAGTGAGGAGGTTGGGGAGGAACATGGGCCAGTCCTGGAGTCTGGGAAAGGCTCTGACGAGGGCTCTGTGCCGGAGGCAGAGAGGGGGCCAGGGCCATCCAACAGTTATCAGCTGCTGTCGGAGATCAGTGGGGCAGAAGAACAGCAGGAGCCTGTTCCCGATGTGCGCATGCGCAGAGCTGCCAGGAGAAGTTAAGGAATAAGGGCCGATCTGGGAGTAAAGGCACAGGTGGACGGTGAATGACCCCTCCCAGAGGGAATAAAGAGGATACAAGGCCCCACTGATACAGAGAGCAGAGAAGCAGTACTTTGCTTTTACAGAGGGACAAGTAGGATGGTTAGCTCGCCTGTCGAATTGACCTGTGCTAGTTTCCCAATTTCAAGAGGAACAATTTGATTTGTTTGTGCCGCGTGTATCACCAGCAGGCACCAACAGTGCAAAACAAACTCTGCTGATTAAAGCACAGGTTGAATAGTTTTAAGATCCTGATTAATTTAAGATCCTGCCCCCCTCCCCCCAAATCTACACCACAGCTTGTTTCTTAATTAAACAAGCGTGTTGTTTTGTTAAAATTGAAAATACTGAGAATTTTAAAGTATGCATCTGATTGAACGTAGAGTAGGAGATAGGGTCAAAAGACAAACTCCATTGGATCTCTACCGAGTGGAATTTCCATTGTTTTGTTATGGTGCTTGGTTGTCGTATCTTTTTATCTTTCAAGTTTCAGTGTTGTGCATGTTTGTGGTTTACTTTTTTTTGCCATTTGTCACTTTGTTCCCCTTAGAGCAACTGACATTTTCCGTCTTCTGCCGCATACCTCCCTAAGACCGATAGGATCGCACAGGATGGGCCTTCTCCAGGTGCCATCAGCTGGACAATGCCGGCTGGTGACGCCTCGGAGTAGGGCCTTCTCTGTTGCCGCTCCGTCCCTATGGAATGAGCTACCCCCAGAGATCCGGACCCTTCCCCCTCTCATCGCCTTCCGTAAAGCTATCAAAACCTGGCTTTTCCGGCAGGCCTGGGGCTGTTGACCTCTTGATTGAGGTCCAGCCCCGCTTAGATGGGGTGCATGTTGTGTTTCTTTTAATTTGTTGTGTCTTATTTGTTTTAATCCTTTTTAATATTTCTTATTTCTGTAAGCCGCCCGGAGTCCTCCGGGATTGGGCGGCCTATAAATTCAAGAAATGGAAATGGAAATGGAATGCTTACCCTTGCCTCCTCAGCAAGGTTTCCACAAAAGGGTTCATAGACCCTTGGGACTAATATGGTAGCATCTTCTGATTTTCTTCTGTTGGAAGAAATGTCCTTCTGGGTTCAGTTCCAAGTGGGGGGAAAAGACACTGGAAACATGGAAGCTGCTTGGAAGGATGGATTTAATGGTGGACAGGACCACATGGCTTGAGGTCCTGGGGAAAAAGATGAGCACATGCTTCCAGATATTGGGTGAAGAAGAAAAAGAGATCGAGATGTTGAAAGTCCTTGGTTTTATGCCCTCTCTGGCCTTTGATCTTGAGCTTGTATTCTGATTGGTTGTCAGACTCCTATGGGGCCATGAATGGGCAACTCTGTAGGCTGGTTGCATTGCTGGCTGGTGTAATTTTCCCAGGTGCCTTCTGGTGAGTTTCTATAGAAGGCTAATCCTTTGTTATGTATGATACACTGGCTCAGGCCTTTAATGGCCCATTGACAAAGGTGGAGGCTATTGAAAGGGAGTCTCTTTCCTGTCTAAAATCATGTTTCTCCATTTCTTATCTAGGGAAATATAATATAAACTGCCTGTTCAATATTTCCCAGGATATTTCATTTTTGCAGGAGAGGGGGGATGTGAAGGATTTGAGGTCCAGACAACACTACCACTGAAATAGAATAGCTATAGCACTTAGACATATACCACTTTTACAGCCCTCTCTAAGCTGTTTACAGAGTCAGCCTCTTGCCCCCAACAATCTGGGTCCTCATTTTACTCACCTCGGAAGAATGGAAGGCTGAGTCAACCTTGACCCTGGTGAGACTTTAAGTGCCGAACAGCCGGCAGTCAGCAGAAGTGATCATTTGCAATCTTCCCAGCAAGCTCCCAGAGTCAATGGAGAAGCTTGGATTTGTTTAATGGCCATATGATTCATTTAACGGCAGTGATTCAGTCAAGCAGGGCCAAAAAAAAAAGTTGGTTAGATAGTGTCATTGATGCAATGAACTTGCATCTGGCCAAACTCCAGGAGACAGTGCGAGATGGAAAGGTTTGGTGTACCATGCTCCATGGGTTCGCGAAGAGCCGTACAGGGTTTAGTGACTCAACAACAACACATTTCTTAACCATGGAAATTCTGTCCCCAATGTGGTCGTAAGTCGAGGACTTCCTGTGTTTTCGGCTAGAGCTATTCTGGGGTGAACAGGTTTTTCTGGGTTCCAATTCATGGCTAAGCAGGGTGCGTGGGTGTGCATTGGGGAGAAAGATTTATTGAACACAATAAATCACCTCTGTTACTAAGGATGAAAATGAATGGCACGGCAGTTTTGGCCACCGTGATATAAAGAAGATGTGGAGACTCTACAAAGAAAGATGACTCAGGGTTAAAGATTAAGATTAAAACATTAATAGATTAACATAGCTGGAAGGGACCTTATAGGAAGCAACAGTAACAGAGTTAGAAGGGACCTCAGTGGTCATCAAGTCCCACCCCCTGCTCAGTCAGGAAACACCTATACCATTTCAGACAAATGGTTATCCAAACTCTTAAACAGTAACAGAGTTGGAAGGGGCCTCGGAGGTCATCTAGTCCAGCCCCCCTGCCCACGCAGGAGACCTGTACTAGGGATTCGAACCGCCGAACTGATGGACAAGCTCAGTGTCTTAGCCATTGTCCAACCCTCCCCGCTCAAGCAGGAGACCCTACACCATTTCTGACAGATGGCAGTCCAGTCTCTTCTTGAAAGCCTCAAGGGATGAAGCCCCCACAACTTCTGAAGGCAACTTCTGTTCCATGGGTTGATTGCTCGCACTGTCAGAAAGCTCCTCCTTATTTGAATCTTTCTCCTTGGTCAGTTTCCATCCATTATTCCTTGTTAGAACTTCAGGTGCTTTGGAAAATAGCTTGACCCCATCCTCTCTGTGGCAGCCCCTCAAATATTGGAAGACTGCTATCGCGTCTCCCCTGGTCCTTCTCTTCACTAGACTAGCCATGCCCAGTTCCTGTAACAGTTCTTCTTATGTTTTAATCTCCAGTCCCCTCATCATCCTGGTTGCTCTTCTCTGCACTTTTTCTAGAGTCTCAACATCTTTTTTATAGTGTGGTGACCAAAACTGTCCAAAACATACGAAGAATGATTGCAGGAATTGTGGATATGTCTAATCTAGTGAATGGAGGGACTAGGAGAGACATGATAGCGGTGTTCCCATATCTCAGGGGTTGCCCCAAAGAAGAGGGGGGTCAAGCTATTCTCCAAAGCCCCTGAAGGCAGGACAAGAAGCAATGGGTGGAAACTAATGAAGGAAAGAAGCAATCTGGAACTTAAGGAGAAACCTCCCAACAATGGGAACAATTAATCAGTGGAACCAGAAGTTACGAATGCTCCAACACTGGAAGAGGTGGCTCAGTGGCTAAGACACTGATCTTGTTGATCAGAAAGGTCGGCAGTTCGGCAGTTCGAATCCCTAGTACAGGTTTCCTGCATGAGCAGGGGGTTGGACTAGATGACCTCCAAGGTCCCTTCCAAGTCTGTTACTGTTTAAGAGTTTGGACAACCATTTGTCTGAAATGGTGTTTCCTGCATGAGCAGGGGGTTGGCCTAGAAGACCTCCAAGGTCCCTTCCAACTCCAGTATTCTGTAGTTTTTACAACCCAAATAGCGTGCTCTAATTTTTTGGCAGCGAGAGAGTGAGAAGAGGGTTAAAGAAAGTTCTAGGTTTCCCGAGGAATGACTTTGATGACTGCATTAGGAAATGGCAAGAGGCATGTCCTGACTGGTTAAGAAAACACAGCATAGATGCTCCTTTGCTACTCAGTCAGATTGACGGAGCAGCTGCCAAAGACGAAATGCTTGTGGATGCAAAAGTAGGATCTCCCAAGGAAAGCCACTTTAGAGGGTATCCTCAACTTATAACCATTTGCTCAGTGACCTTTCCAAATTATTATCATTCCGGGTACATCGTGTTAGGAATGAGAGAACATTCTTCCTTTTGGACAAGATCTTGCTGATAACTAAGAAACGCGGTGATCACTACATATGCAAGAGTCGCATTCCATGTTCGTCTTTGATGCTGATTGAGAGCACATGGGACTCACTTTGCTTCACTGCTTCACCCACTACAAGCATAACAAGCAGCAGTATAACATTCAAGTGATTTACAAACCGGTCCCTGAATTTATAACCATTGCAGCACCCCCATAATCATGATCTACAGACCCCTCACATCTACCCTCAAAACCACCTTATATAGGGCATTACACACCAGAACAATTAGACACAAGGACAGTTTTTTTTCTTTTTTTCCTTTTTCTTTATTTTTGCATTTTTTAAATATTTAAACGTAAAAAACAACATAAAAAGAATTCTCATCCATTAGATACAGCATGTCGTTTGGTTACAAGTGTTTTTTGCATCCATATTCTCAATTACATATACAATCAGAGATTTTCCGTCTAATATAACTAAATACCTCACTTTCATTGTACAGCATATATTCAATTTCGATTAATATTTCTTTCTTTTCAATAAACCTATTTCCCTTACGTTCTTGATTGTCTGTTTAGTAACAACATACCTTTATATAATCACTTATCCCATTCTGAATATTTTTACAATATAAATTTTTTTACCAACCATTTATATTTGTGTATCACTATTTTCAATTATGTATAATCCCACCAAGCTATCGAGTATGCTTATGTTCATTATTGTCCTTGTACATCATTCATTCAAACAAAGATGTTTGAATTTTTCAACAAGGTATTCTAAATACTCACTTCATATATATACCAATTTTTGATGGCAGTTTTTTTTTCTGTCATCAGTCTGCTAAACAATTAGTTCCTACAACACTGTCAAGCCATCTAGTAAGGCTGTATTCCTATTCTTCTTCTCATCCTTCCTAGTATCTATCTCTTCCCACTTATGACCATAACCATGTTGCTTGTATCCTTACGATTTATATTGCTTTATTTGTTTTGTATGATTTGATTGCTAATTTGTAACCTATGACTATCACTAAGTGTTGTATCTTATGAATCTTGATGAATGTATTATTTTCTTTTATGTCCACTGAGAGCATCTGCACCAAAGACAAATTCCTTGTGGGTCCAATCACACTTGGCCAATAAAGAATTCTTATTCTATTCCATTCCATTCCATTTCATTATTCTACTCTACTCTACTCTACTCTACTCTACTCTACTCTACTCTACTCTACTCTACTCTACTCTACCTATATCTATTTCTATTTCCATTCCATATATTCTATTCTATTCTATTCTATTTCATCCCATCCCATCCCATTCCATTATTCTACTCTACTCTACTCTACTCTACTCTACTCTACTCTACTCTACTCTACTCTACTCTACTCTACTCTACTTCTATTTCCATTCCATATATTCTATTCTATTCTATTCTATTTCATCCCATCCCATTCCATTCCAATATTGTACTCTACTCTACTCTACTCTACTCTACTCTACTCTACTCTACTCTACTCTACTCTACTCTACTCTACTCTACTCTTTCCATTTCCATTCCATTCCACTCCATCATATGATCAAAATTCAGGCGCTTGGCAATCAGCATGTATTTACAACAGTGTCAGGGTCTTGTGATCAAAGAGCCATGGTGGCACATTGGTTAAAATGTGGTATTGCAGGCTAATTCTGCTGACTGCCAGCGGTTCGATTCTCACCAGGTTCAAGTTTGACTCAGCTGTCCATTCTTCCGAGGTGGGTAAAATGAGGACCCAGATTGTTGGGGGCAAGAGTTTCATTCATTGTTTGAATGAAACTGCTTAGAGAGGGCTGTAAAAGCACTGTGAAGCGGTATATAAGTCTAATTGCTATTGCTATCACCTTTTGTAACCTTTCCACCCAGCTTCTGACAAGCCAAAGACAACAGGGATGGCTGGGTTTGATTAACGTCTGTGTGATTCCTTTAACAGTCGAAGCGGTTTGCTTAACAACCAGGGCTAAAAAAGGTCATTGAATCAGGCCCATCTCGCTTAAATGCCTTGTTTTACAATTCCAATTGTGGTCGTAGGTTGAGGACTATCTGATCTTTGGAGGAAGCTAATTGTCTTCAAATCCATCGGTCCGACAGGGATGTTTAGGGAGATAAGGGTGTGTTTCTTCGCCTAGGAAGATCTGCAGCCTTTATTATTTATTTATATATTCGTTAAATTGCTACCGATATCAGTGGTGGCTAACGTCTTTCTCAAGACGTGCCAAAAGCGGGACGGTGCATGGGGGGGGTCGCTCATGCGCATGCCCACACCCTTAATGTAATACCCTCCCCCCATGCATGTGCACCCTCCTCCCATGCATGCACACAGGCCTCACTGAAGCCTCTGGACTTCCAGGAGGCACATTGGCCTGTTTCTCGCCCTCCGGAGGCTTGAGAGAAACCTCCTGAAGCCTCTGGAGGGAGAAAAATGGCCTAACAGGAAACCCAGAAGTTCGTTCCTGAACTTCCGGTGGGCCACGTTGCGCCGTTTTTTGCCCTCCGGAGGCTTCAGAGAAGCTTCCTGAAACCTGGAGAGGGCAAAAAATGGCCCAATGTGGGGTTCCACCACAAATCCGCGAAGCCCTTCTGCGCGGAGACATAAGTGCGAAGATTAATTCGCGCCGTTCTAAGCGCTAGGGAAAAATGCGACCCTACCGCGATGACATAATCGCGGAGGGCAAAATCGCGCATTCCCAAGCACTTAGTACCCTAAACCTAAACCTAAACCTAACCCTAAACCTAACCCTAAACCTAACCCTAACGCTAAACCTAACGCTAAACCTAACACTAAACCTAACCCTAAACCTAACCCTAACCCTAACCCTAACCCTAACGCTAAACCTAACCCTAAACCTAACCCTAAACCTAACTCTAAACCTAACCCTAAAACAAACCCCTAAACCTAATCCTAACGCTTACCTTAAATGAAGTCGGCTTTCTGCCATGGCGCCGTTTTGAAGCGCCCTTCTGTTGCCGGGCTGTTGTTGCGGCGGTGATGATGCGCGGCGATGACGTCGCGGCTTTAGCGCCGCGATTTTATCGCCGCGATTTTGACCAGCGCGGTTTTGACGTGCCACGCAATACGCAAACCAGAAGTTCGGTAACATACTTCTGGGTTGCCCTTTGGGCCATTTTTCTCCTTCTGGAGGCTTCAGGAGGCTTCCCTCAAGCCTCCGGAGGGCGAGAAACAGCCCAATGCGCAAACCGGAAGTCCATTCCCAAACTTCCAGTTTGCATGTTGGGCCATTTTTTTTCTCCCTCCGGAAGCTTCAGGGAAGCCTCCGGAGGGCGAAAAACAGCCAAAAACCAAGGCCCAAAACCAGCTGGCCAGCGTGCGTATGTGCGCTGTAGCTGACAGGGCAACGCCTCACGTTCCCCCAGAAATGGCTCTGTGTGCCACCTGTGGCATATGTGCCATAGGTTCTCCATCACGGACCTGTATGGTTACTTTTTTATGGGTGCCTTGTTTACCCCAAGCAAAATGGAATCTCATTTCGGGTGAGGGCAAATCAGCCAAAGGCACCAAAAATTCATGAGAACCGGCGGACCGAACTCCGTAAATATGTTTTTAAAAAAAACAATACCTTTAAATGTGCAAGAAAAAAAATTCCATGTTTTGGTTGTTTTTTTTTTCCTGAACCAAAGTTCACTTTTGCACAAAGCTGTACTTGTAGCTTTCCTCTTGCTTTACTAATCATGAGGCTTCCAGTTGCCCATGAAGAAAAAAAAAAAAATTGTCCCACAATTGCAAAGTGTGACTTTTATGTAAATAAATGGAGCTGGAAGCAGACTAGTGCATCGCTGAGCTGCTGAAAATGGCTAATTACAGGGAGGAATGAATCCAACCAACCAGCAAAGCTAGTTTGAAACTAGTCCTAGATTCGTGGGAGGTGCAGAAATTCCGGATACAGTCACTTGAACCTCATTAAGGAAGAAGGTGCAATCCCTTTATTTTTAATTAAAGTTGGTGGGAAGAAATGATATAGAAGAGTTTGGAGGCCCAGGAGCTCCTGCAGGATAAGTAAATAAATCTGTTCTGGCCCACCAGCAACCAGCAGAACTGGCAGCAGAGTCGGACAGTGAGGAGGAAGATGGGCCAGTCCTGGAGTCTGGGGAAGGCTCTGATGAGGGCTCTGTGTTGGAGGCAGAGATGGGGCCAGGGCCGTATGCCAAGTATCAGCTGCCTTCATAGTCAGGCATTAGTGGGGCAGAAGAACAGCTGGAGCCTGTTCCCAGTGTGCGCATGCACAGAGTTGCCGGACAAAGGGTACAGCTAAAGAACAAGGGTTGACTTGGGAGTAAGGCCGCAGGTGGAAAATGAATGGCCCTTCCCAGAGGAAATAAAAGAGGAGCGAAAGGGGAGTGGAGTTTGCAGGAGACCATTAGTTCGCTTAAATTTGTTCGTGACTCTCCGAGACTCCTTGCCAAGTTTTGCAGATATCGGCCTGGCAGCTCTCCAAGCCAGAGAAGGTCTGTGACTGTAAATCCTCTCTCGAAAGACTTTTCTGGATGGGAATGAGCAGAATTCACAGGAAATTAATAAAAGGGTTTTTTGTTGGGACCAAGAGTTTGCTTCATGCTCTTGGGAAGCCTCGGTCAGAACAACTCCTTGATTTCCAGTTTGAATTCAGGTTTTTGGCTTGTTAATCTGTAAATCCCTCCTACTTCAGCGTCTAAGAAGAGACATTTTCTCCCACGGAGATCCCATCTGTCTCGAAACATCTATTCAAAAGGGCCGGTGAGGTGAGACGAAATGAAAGGGATCAGTGGAGGTTTATCTTTAGGGGTCTCCACAGAGCGTGGTAGAAAAAGTCAAAATGGCGGCCACAATGGTGGCGTTATTCTTGAAGGCAATATAACACTCCTCTAATAACCTTCCTTAGGTGAAGGCAACCTTAGATGCTGCTCCAAATCCTGCCTATCTGGGTTTATGGTGTCTGCTTGTGCGTTGATTGTTGTTGCTTCCATCTGGTTGGTGTTTCAACCTCCCAGAATCTTTTGAAAGTTTGCATTATACATCTGATCCTGTGCATAACATTGGCTGCTGTCTAGAAAAGAAACAAACCCAAAATGAAACAACAATATTTGGAAACTATTACTTTACGGGAAAGAAACAGAGGACCTTATGCAATTCTGATTTTTAACAATGCTACTCATTTTTGGTAAGGCCACACTTGGAATCCTGCATTCAGTTGTTTGTTTATTGGATTTATATGCCGCCCTTCTCCAAAGGACTCGGGGGGGGGGGGGCGTACAACATTTTAAAAAAACACATATTACAAAAGTTAAAAAAAAAATAGAGTATCCAAAAACAATCCCAATTAATATTAACAATAACATTTTAAAAATTAGATTAAAATTAACAATTAAATCAATCATTTATTTTGTTTTGTTCAGGCCAGGCCGGCTTGTTGGAAAAGCCAACTTTTTAGGGCGCATCGGAAGGACCGGAGGTCCGGGATTATGCAAAGCTCCGGGGGCAGCTCACTCCAGAGGGAAGGCGCTCCCACAGAGAAGGCTCTCCCCCTGGGGGTCGCTAGCCGACACTGTCTGGCCGAAGGCACCCTGAGGAGGCCAACTCTGTGGGATCGCACTGGACGATGGGAGGCTACCGGTGTCAGTAGGTGGTCTCGCAGGTACCCTGGGCCTAAGCCATGGAGCGCTTTAAAGGTCATAATTAGTACCTTGAATCGCACCCGGAAGACAACCGGCAACCAGTGCAGGCCGCCTAAAAGGGGCGATGGGAGCACCTAGGTACCCCCATGATAACCTACGCGGCCGCATTCTGGACCAGCTGAAGCCACGAAGCCAGTTTTGGTCGCCACGATGTAGAAAAGATGTGGAGACTCTAGGAAGAGTGCAGAGAAGAGCAACAAAGATGATTAGGGGACTGGAGGCTAAAACATATGAAGAACGGTTGCAGGAACTGGGTTTGTCCAGTTTAATAGAAAGAAGGACTAGGGGAGACATGATAGCAGTCTTCCAATATATTCCAATTCCAATCCAATAGGGATTTCACCTTCTTCTTAATGTTGCAATATCTCAGGGGTTGCCACAAAGAAGAGGGAGTCAAACTATTCTCCAAAGTACCTGAGTAGTTCTAGGTTGGTTCTCTCCTTGATGAATTTCCACCCGTTGCTGCTTCTCCTGCCCTCAGGAGAAGCACCTTATACGCAATTCTGATTTTTAAAAATTGCTCTACAGGTGCTAGTTCTCGACTTACAACCACAGCTGAGCTCAAAACTCCATTGCTAAGCAAGGCAGTTGTTCAGTGAGTTTTGCCCCCATTTTACGACCTTTCTTGCCACAGTTGTTAGATGAGTCACTGCAGTTCTTAAGTGAATCATGCAGTTGGTAAACAAATCTGGCTACCCCCCTCCCCCACATTGGCTTTGCTTGTAGGAAGCCAGCTGGGAAAGTTACAACTGGTTATCACTGACCCCAGGGACAGTAGAACTGTCCTCAGTATATTCCAAGTTGCAAAGTGCTTGAAGTTTGATGGGAAGGCTGCAATGCTTTTAAGTGTGAATATCATCATAAGTGGCTTTTTTCAAGTGGTCAGTAAATCAATCCGAATAGAGCTGGAAGGGACCTTGGAGGCCTTCTAGTCCAACCCCCTGCTCAAGCAGGAGACCCTATACCTATGAGGGTGAACCTATGGCACTCATGCCACAGGTGGTATGCAGAGCTCTCTCTGCGGGCATGCGAGCCGTTGCCCCAGCTCAGCTCCATGACACATGCGCACATCTCCCGCCGGCCAGCTGATCTATTGGTCTCTCTTCCGTGCATGCGTGGGGACGGGGTGCAAGCAGCGGTCGTGTGTGCATGCACAGGGGGAAGGGGGATCGTGGGGGTGTGTGTCATGCACGCATGCGCAGAGGGGGCATGGGAAGTTTGTGCGTGCATGCACGGGGGATCGTGCGTGCATGCATGGGGCACGGAGTGATGTGCGTGCATAAAGAGCCGAGGTGGTGCAGTGGGTAGAGTGCAGTACTGCAGGCCACTTCAGCTGACTGCTAGATCAGCAGTTCGGCTGTTCAAATCTCACCGGCTCAGGGTTGACTCAGCCTTCCATCCTTCAGAGGTGGGTAAAATGAGGACCCGGATTGTTGTTGGGGGCGATATGCTGACTCTGTAAACTGCTTAGAGAGGGCTGAAAGCCCTATGAAGCGGTATGTAAGTCTGCTATTGCTATTGCAATATGGGTGCGCGCGCACACGCCTCCTGCACTCAACGACAAAAAGTGTAGCCATCACTTCTGTATACCATTTCAGACAGTCTTTTCTTAAAAACCTCCAGTGATGAAGCACTCAAAACGTCTAAAGATGAGCAATGAATAATTAAGGAGTGAATAGTTATAAAGGGAGGACTACCTGTATTTAGTTTAGGACAAATAGGGAGTAGCCCAAGGAGATACTTCCTCTGTCTTTCCCTCGGATGTCCTGATTTTTTTCTTACTAGGTGTTCCTATAACCCCCTAACTTTGATCCTTCCATTTCTTAGATTTAATGACAGTTTGATGTCATGCTTAAAGGCCTCCACGCTGGAAAACAGGAGGCGGTGAATTCCAGTCCCGCCTTGGGCCCAAAGCCAACTGGGTGACCTTGAGCCAGTCATTTAATCTCCTGCCCCAGGAAGAAGGAAGTAAGAGCAAAATCACTTCCGAAACTTTGGCAAGAAATCCGCCGGGACTAGTCCAGGCAGTTGCCAGTCCTGAGTCAAAAGGCAGAAAAAGAGGCCCCTGGAAGGAATTTTTTTTAATTATTATTATTTTTTTATTAGTAAAAGAAAAATACAACAGCCAATAGATTGCAAAAGACAATACAACATCCGCCACTGTTTTGCTTTACATTTGACTACGTTTCGAGACATTTCCATAATAACAAAATCGTTATAGACATCAAAGGTTAGGCATCTTCTTCCCTCCCTCCCTCTTTCCTTCCCTCGTTTCTTCTCTGCCACTCCCCTTCCTTCCCTCCCTCCTTCTCTTCTTCCCTCCTTCCTTCCCTCCTTTCTTTTCTCCTTCCCTTCCCCCTCCCTTTCCTCTCTCCTTCCCCCCTTCTTTCTCTCATACATTCCCTCCTTCCTTCCCTCCTTCCCTCCTTCCTTTCTTTCTTCTCTCCTTCTCTCCTTCCTTCCCTCCCTCCTTCCCTCCTTGCTTCCCTCCCTGCTTCCCTCCCTCCTCCCTGGAAGGAATTTTTGGAGGGCGGTTTTATCACCATGTCTGGTAGAATGAGAAGTGAAGCCTGTGCTGCTGAAATGCATTTCTCAATGAGTTTTTTGTGAGATATTTCAGGGGGGAAAGAAAACCAGATGAATTTTATTTTTCCTGAGATTCTCCGTCTCTTAAATGTAGCTTTCAAGGCCTGTAATAACTCAATTCGTCACCAGATGGCTGCAGTTACATAGGTTTGTTCCCCCCCCCACCCCCCTCTGGGGAAAAAAAAGCTGTCCGTCATCAGTGGAGGAATATATAATTTTAAAATCAATCAGTGCTTCAACATTCAAAAACACGGATGTTGTGTACCTTAAAGCAACTGACCAAAATGTCTGTTGCTGACCTGTTCAGTCTGGAGTTCACCAACCCATGCAGCTGGATTTTCACGAAAGTGAAATTACTCTGATTTTTATCACCTGCTGCACTCTTTTCTATCACCTGCCCAAAAAAAAAAAGCTAATACAATTATTGGTTGTATAAACAGAGGCATCGAATCAAAATGATCTGGAGTATTAGTGTTGCTTTGCAAACTTTAGCAAGGCCACGCCTGGAATATTGCATCCAGTTTTGGTCACCACGTTGTTGAATCAGTGCTTCAACATTCAAAAACACGGATGTTGTGTACCTTAAAGCAACTGACCAAAATGTCTGTTGCTGACCTGTTCAGTCTGGAGTTCACCAACCTATGCAGCTGGATTTTCACGAAAGTGAAATTACTCTGATTTTTATCACCTGCTGCACTCTTTTCTATCACCTGCCAAAAAAAAAGCTAATACAATTATTGGTTGTATAAACAGAGGCATCGAATCAAAATGATCTGGAGTATTAGTGCCGCTTTGCAAACTTTAGCAAGGCCACGCCTGGAATATATTGCATCCAGTTTTGGTCACCACGTTACCAAAAAGATGTTGAGACTTGGGGGGAAAAGTGCAGAGAAGAGCAACTAAGATGATTAAAGGCCCGGAGACAAAAACATACGAAGAACGGTTGCAGGATTTAGGTTTAGCTAGTCTGGAGGGAAAAAAAGGACTACGGGGGACATGATCTCAGTATTCCAGTATTTGGGTGGTTGCAACAAAGAGGAGGGGATCAATTTATTTTCCAAAGCACCAGAGGGCAGAACAAGGAGCAATGGATGGAAACTAATCAAGGAGAGAAGCAACCTGGAATTAAGGAGAAACTTCCTAACAGTGAGGACAATTAACCTGTGGAGCAGCTTGGCTTCAGATGTGGTAGGGCTGTTTTTTGCCCTCCCCAGGAACCCAGAAAGGCTCTGGAGCCTGGGGACGGCGAAAAACGGACTTACCGAGGTGGTGCAGTGGTTAGGGTGCAGTACTGCAGGCCACTTCAGCTGACTGTTATCTGCAGTTCAGCAGTTCTAATCCCACCGGCTCAGGGTTGACTCAGCCTTCCATCCTTCCGAGGTGGGTAAAATGAGGACCCGGATTGTTGGGGGCAATATGCTGACTCTGTAAACCGCTTAGAGAGGGCTGAAAGCCCTATGAAGCGGTATATAAGTCTAACTGCTATTGCTATTGCTATTACCAGGCCCACCGGAAGTCAGAAAACAGGCCAATTCCAGTCCCTGAAGGGCTTCGGGGCAGGGCGGGGAGTCCGTTTTCACCCTCCACAGGGTCCAAGAAAGCCATGCATGCATGTGCAGGGCTGTGTGTGTGTGTGTGTGTGTTACGCATGCATGAACGGGGGGCATGGCACGGGGGGGGGCATTAAATTATGGGGATGAGCATGTGCAATAGTGTGCATGCCTCTGCTTTTGGCACTTGAGGCGAAAAAGGATTGCCACCTCTGTTATAGGGTCTCCTTAGGGGCCGAGGTGGCGCAGTGGTTAGAGTGCAGCACTGCAGGCTACTTCAGCTGACTGCAGTTCAGCAGTTCGGCTGTTCAAATCTCACCGGCTCAAGGTTGACTCAGCCTTCCATCCTTCCGAGGTGGGTAAAATGAGGACCCAGATTGTTGTTGGGGGCAATATGCTGACTCTGTAAACCGCTTAGAGAGGGCTGAAAGCCCTATGAAGCGGTATATAAGTCTAACTGCTATTGCTAACTGCTATTGCTATCCTGCTTGAGCAGGGGACTGAACTAGAAGACCTCCAAGGTCCCTTCCAGCTCAATTCTGATTCCGATTCTGACTTCACAAACAGCAGAGGCTGCTACCTTCCTGCTCGCCCCCTATCCTCCTCCCTCCCTCCCTCCCCTGCTATTTTATTTATAACAATAAAAAGGGAGGGAGGCAAAGCTTCCTGCCAT
This sequence comes from Thamnophis elegans, assembly GCF_009769535.1. Lineage (NCBI taxonomy): Eukaryota > Metazoa > Chordata > Lepidosauria > Squamata > Natricidae > Thamnophis > Thamnophis elegans. Next base: position 75,882,821 of record NC_045547.1, read on the forward strand.
TCAGCTTCCGAGGCTGCAGGAAAAGGAATCAATGCAATCTGCAGTTTGCATTCATGCAGACTAAATGCTCATTAAACCAAGGTGCTTTGTTTTGCACCCAAGAATTAACCTGATACAGAGGCCCCACTGCTCTGAATTATTTCTGTCCCCGGGGATGAGTGACCCTTTAGAGTCCCACTAGCTTCTTAAAGGTTTGATGGACACTTTGGGTCTGTTGCCAGAGCTTCTTCTGATAACAGAATAACATCGTCGGAAGGGAACTTGGAAGTCTTCTAGTCCAACCCCATTTTCTCAAGCAGGAGTTCCTATCCATTCCAGACAAATGGCTGTTCAACCTCATCTTAAAAACCTCCAGGGATGGAGCATCCACGACTTCTGGACGGAAACTGTTCCACTGATGAATTGTTTTCATTGTCGGGAAATTTCTCTTTACTCCTAAGTTGCTTTTCTCTTTAATGATCTTCTATTGCTTCTTGTCCTGCCCTCAAGTGCTTGGAAGGATAGATTGTCCCTGTTGTGGCCCGTCAGCAGCCAGCAGAGCAGCCAGCAGCAGATTCGGACAGTGAGGAGGTTGGGGAGGAACCTGGGCCAGTCCTGGAGTCTGGGGAAGGCTCTGATGAGGGCTCTGTGTTGGAGGCAGAGAAGGGGCCAGGGCCGTCTGACAGTTCTCAGCTGTTCTCTGAGTCAGTGAGGCAGACAAACAACTGGAGCCTTTTCCCAGTGTGCGCATGCGCAGAATTGCCAGACGAAGGGAACAGCTAAAGAACGGGTCGATTTGGGAGTGAGGCCACAGGTATGAATGGCCCCACCCAGAGGAAATAAAAGAGGAGCGAAAGGGGAGTGGAGTTTGCAGGAGTCAATTAGTTTGCTTAATTGGTTCATGACTCTCCAAGACTCCTGGCCAAGTTCTGCAGATATCGGCCTGTCAGCTCTCCAAGCCAGATAAGATCTGTGACCGTAAATCCTCCCTTGAAAGACTTTGCTGGATGCGAATGAGCAGAATTCACAGTCAATTAATAAAAGGTTTTTTTGTCAGGACAAGGAGTTTACTTCAGGCTCTTGGGAAGCCTTGGACAAAACATTCCCCCTGTTTGTGCTAGACATACAAATATTAGAACACTGCTATTATGTTACTCCTAGTCAGAGATGGGCGTCACATACTGTAACAACTGGTTTGAACCAGAACACAAAAATGTGAGTGTGTGCAGATATGGTGATTATATAAGACAGGTAGTGTCAAGGTAAGTGGGCGGGCCGAGCCACTGGTTGGAACCACCGGTTCAGAGTGTGCTGTCCTGTCTCCCCGGGTCCTTCTTTTCTCCAGACGAGCCAAATCCAAATCCTGCAACTGTTCTTCGTACGTTTTAGCCTCCAATCCCCCAGTCATCTTCTTTAACCTTTGTCTTCAACTTTTCTTGCCAGTTTAGGTTCCCCAGTGGCAGGCATGGTCCGAAAAGACCTGTGGGCTGTCACAGTTGGGCAATCACAGCGTGAAGTGCGCATAAAAAGCAAGCAGAGATATTTAATTTTTTTGACCACAGATGAGGAGACCCTTCCCTGGTGGTCTCCTACCCTGTTTAGCCTATCTGTGGCTGATACTTCTCAGGACTGAAAAATATGGAATGCAGAGTGCCTAATTTACAGACAGGTTCCTATTTTTATAGTTTACTAAAGCTGTGGTTTTTTTTTTAAATCTTCACACACAATACAATTTTCCTTTTGTGCAGATTTGACTTGCCCTAGTACAGGGGTGAGCAAACTGCGGCTCTGGAGCTGCATGTGGCTCTTTCATCCCTCTGCTGCGGCTCCCTGTCATTCAAAATATGCATCACAACTGCCAATGTGCGACACCCGCCAGAACGTGATTTGTTGAGCTCTTTGACCCTAGTCGGCCAACCATGGATAAATCCAAGAAAAGAAAAGTTTCAGAAGAAAACAGAAGGTTTAATTCAACTACATATGACAGTTTCGTGGCCGCTCAGGAAACAGTCAGGCACGGGAAGGGTTTTGTGGCTCCTGGTGTTTTCTTTTCTGTGGGAAACAGGTCCAAATGGCTTTTTGAATGTTTAAGATTGCCGACCCCTGCCCTAGTAGAAAAGAGAAGTTTACAATAATTTTTATAAACACTGTGTTGGAAGAAATATCCATCTGGTTCAGTTCCAAGTGGGGAGAAAGACACCGTTAACATGGAGGCTGATTGGAAAGATGGTTTAATGGAGCATTTGATTCTGGATAGCTGACACATGGAGTGCAGAATGAGAGTTCTTTATAGCCTCTTTTGGGCCTTGCCCTTGAGCTTCCTGTTCCTGTGGAAAGGGCATATATCCTATTGGTTGCTCTCAGACTCCCATGGGCTATAGCTGATTTTGTAGGTTATCTGAGTCAAGCTTGTTTGAAACTTGGGCTGATGCAGTGAAGAAGGGGCTTTGTTGTGCAGTTTCGGTTGTGGCTGAATGGCTTTACCCTGAAGGATAATCCCATCACCCTAGAGCTGAAGGTCTTTTGGTTTGTAGATACGCTGGCCCAGTCCTTCTCAATGAGCATCAAATATCTGCTGATCTGAGGCTCTGAGTTTCTGTCTCCCTTAAGTTTCTCTTCTCTATCAGAGGGGATTCTGTTGTTTTTCCAGTTTTGCACATATATGTTTCTGTCCATTGTTATTACGTGTAACATGATATATTGTCTTTTTTTTTTTTTGCAGTAATTTCCTCTTAATATACCTAATAAAAATAATTCTGGTTTTAAATCTATTTGTTGTTTGGTAATTTCCTCTAGCTATCTTCGTATCTTTGTCCAAAATTTCTTTGCTTCTGGGCTTGTCCACCCCCATGCGGAAATATGTTCCTTGCTTCTGTTTACATTTCCAGTATTCCGCTGGACTGTTTGGGAACATTTTCGCTATTCTTGCTGGGCGCAAGTGCCAACGATAAAACATTTTATATAAATTTTCTTTATATGCTGCCGACATTGTTAATTAAAAAAAAGTGTTAGAATGTGCCGAGATGGATAGCCTTACAATGGAAGTAAAAGAAAGGGGAGAAACGGAATACTATTTGATTTGGGACATATGGTTGGTTAATTGGTTAGAGAATAGAAGTAAAGATCAAGAAGGTTAAAGTAAATTAAGAGGTGACAACAATGTAATTATCTATCTATCTATCTATCTATCTATCTATCTATCTATCTATCTACCTACCTACCTACCTACCTACCTACCTACAAACATACATACATACATACATACATACCTCTATCTATCTATCTATCTATCTATCTATCTATCTATCTATCTATCTATCTATCTATCTATCTACCTACCTACCTACCTACCTACCTACCTACCTACCTACCTACCTACCTACCTACCTCTATCTATCTATCTATCTATCTATCTATCTATCTATCTATCTATCTATCTATCTACCTACCTACCTACCTACCTACCTACCTACCTACCTACCTCCATCCATCCATCCACCCACCCACCCACCCACCCACCTACCTACCTACCTACCTACCTACATCTATATACCTATATACCTATATACCTATATATCTATATATCTATATATCTATATATCTATATATCTATATATCTATATATCTATATATCTATATATCTATATATCTATATATCTATATCTATATATCTATATATCTATATATCTATATATCTACCTACCTACCTACCTACATCTATATATCTATATATCTCCATCTCCATCTCCATCTCCATCTCCATCTCCATCTCCATCTCCATCTCCATATCTATCTATCTATCTATCTATCTGTCTGTCTGTCTGTCTGTCTGTCTATCTATCTATCTATCTATCTATCTATCTATCTATCTATCTATCTATCTATCTATCGTGTTGTAACTATAATAATGGCATATTGTATAAAATAGATACATGCATAAAAGGAAAGGAAGAATAATGTAAACTTGTACATAAATATGAGATATAACGATACCGGAGCATTGTAAAGATTGAAACTGTAATGCAAAATGAAGAAAATTGTTTGATAAAAATTAAAAAAAAAAGATTTCTATCCTCCTTTAGGGGAAATTTAATATTCTGCCTTTTTAATATTTCCTAAAATATTTCATTCTTCTTGGAGAGGTAACTTTCTACAACTGTTTATAAACAGCCGTGGGTGTGGGCATAAGGGCAAATATTTCAACCAGCTATTTTTTCCTTGACCAAACAAATGTTTCTCCAAAGGGCTCCAGCCTAGGATTCCCAAACCAGCTTGCTAAACAAGCAGAGACTTTAATGACCTGATTAACTCAGTGCCAGTGAAAGCTTCAGGCCATGATTCCTTTTTTTTTCCCATTAAAAGATCTAGTGCATTTGTTTCTGAGAACTGGCCAACTTGTTTATACAGCAGTGGCTAGAAAGAATGCTTGCGAAGTATATGAAATTAATCAGCTCTGAAAGTCCCACTCCTTCTTAAGAAATTGCAGAGTTGGTGCGGCCCCTCTGGATGAGAAAAAAAATAAACTTTTACTCATTATATCTGAGGGCAGCTTGAAGTCGAAATTTGGATTTTTCTAACTTTGCTGTACTGAACATAGAATAATAAGGTTGGAAGAGACCTTAGAGGTCTTCTAGTCCAACCCCTTGCCCATGGCAGGAGATCCTATACCAGTGATGGCGAACCTTTATGGCACCAAGTGCCCAAATCAGAATGCACATGAATGCTTCTGCATGCGCTAGAGGGCCAGAAACCCCAAAACCAGCTGGTTGGTGCGTGCATGCCTCTTTTTTTGAGCCATTTTGGCCCTTTTTAAACCATTTCTTTTGGCTATTATTTGCCCCGAAAATGACCCGAAAATGCCCCCCAAAACAGCCTGGAAAATTTCCCAGAAAATGGCCTGATTTTTGGCTGTTATTCAGGTCATTTGTGGACCATATTCAGGGTGTTTTCAGGTGAGTTTTGAGCTGTTTTCAGGCCTGTTTTTAGGCCATTATTCAGGCTGTTTATCAGCCCACAAATGGCCCCAAAACAGCCTGCAAAATGGCCCCAAAACAGTCCAAAAATGCCCCCCAAAACAGCCCACAAATGGCCCCAAAATAGTCCAAAAACAGCCTTTAAAAGCCCAAAAATGCCCCCAAAACAGCCCCCAAAATGGCCCCAAAACAGCCCGCAAAATGGCCCCAAAACAGTCCAAAAATGCCCCCCAAAACAGCCCCCAATTGGCCCCAAAACAGTCCAAAAACTGCCTTTGAAAGCCCCAAAATGCCCCCAAAACAGCTCCCCAAATGGCCCCCAAACAGCACCCAAATGCCCTCAAAACAGCCCCCCAAATGGCTCCCAAACAGCCCCAAAATAGCCCCAAAATGCCCTCAAAACAGCCCCCAAATGCCCTCAAAATAGCCCGCAAAATACCCTCAAACAGCCCCCAAAATGGCCCCCAAACAGCCCCAAAATGGCCCCTAAACAGCCCCAAAATGGCCCACAAGCAGCCCCAAAATGCCCTCAAAACAGCCCCAAAAATGGCCCACAAGCAGCCCCAAAATGCCCTCAAAACAGCCCTCAAAACAGCCCCCAAACAGCCCCAAAATGGCCCCCAAACAGCCCCAAAAATGCTCCCCAAACAGCCCCAAAATAGCCCCAAAATGCCCTCAGAATGGCCCCCAAGCAGCCCCAAAATGGCCCCCAAGCAGCCCCAAAATGCCCTCAAAACAGCCCCCAAACAGCCCCAAAATGGCCCCCAAACAGACCCCAAATGCCATCAAAACAGCCCAAAATGGCCCGAAAAACAGCCCAAAAAACAGCCTGAAAAACGGCCTGAAAAACAGCCAAAAAATGGTCCCCAAAACAGCCTCTTTTTTAGGCTTTGGGGAGGGGCATTTTCTGGTGCTCTAGTGCCAGCGAAGGCCAGCTGGCCAGCGTGCATGTATGCGCCGGGAACCAAAAGAGAACCTGGCGATGGCAGGCGTGGTCCCAGAGGAGGCATGCATGCCACAGGTTCACCATCAGAGTCCTAGACCCTTTCAGAGAATTGGTTGTCGTTGTCCAATCTCTTCCTAAAAACCTCCAGTGTTTGGAGGGAAGCTGTTCCACCGATGAAGTCTTCTCCCTGTCAGGAAATTTCTCCTTAGTTCTCAATTCTCTCTCTCTCTCTTTAATGATCTTCCATCTATTAGCTTACTTCAAGGGGGCTTTTCCCTTACCTCCCCTACCGGATCGCAAATGTGTGTGCGCGGGCTTGCTCACATCACTCACATGCACCCCATCCAAGCATGCGCCTGGCCTATTTTTTTTTTAAAAAAAATAGTTTTTATTAAACATTTTTACCCATAAAAACAAAAAGAAAAACACAACAAAAAGAAAAAAAAACACAAGAGAAACATAACAATATAAAGTTGTTATACAGCCTTCTGCATTGGCATTTGTAGTTCTCCATTCTCCATTGCCTTCCTGTTGATTTTAACTTCTCTAATAGTGTAAAGAACAGTAGTACTAACACTTGTAATAATACCGATTGTTCATATCGCCAATATATTTACATTGCAGTCAATACTTTAAGTTTCATAGTAATTAGTAACTTTGGTTAATTTTTATTCAATACTAGTTTAGGGAAAAAAACACAAAAGACTTCTATTTCCTGTTTTGGCTGGTGTTTTCTAGCCACTTATAAATTCTATTCCATATTTTATAGAAATCCGATTCTTCTCTTTCTTTTAATTCCATTCTTTTAATTAAGGTGTGCACATTGCCTTTTTAGACCTAATGCTGTTGCACACACTTAATAACTATTATATACTACAAACATAAGTCTTATTTGTATTGGGAACCCCCCCAAAAAATGTTTTGTAATTCACTTTATATTGCAAAATTCCTTTTATGGCGGTGGTCTGGAACTGAACCCACGGTGTTGCCAAGGTATGCCTGTATCCTTATCCAGATAAATCAGCATGCTTGCAAGAGACACACAGACACTTCCTTAGAAATGCTCACTGGTGCAAACTCTTTCAAGCCGTAAGTCGCATAATAATTATTCAATATTAAACACAGGTAACAAAAATCAGAAGCATCCCAGCTGTTGCTGTTTTTCTCCTGTTGGAGATTATAGCTCAAAGCTTACCCTGTCTTCTTTCTATATTGCTACACATGGTTGAAGATGGTTATGCAGTTGTTGATTTAATTGTGAACTTAATCGGCCACCAAATATGGTGGGTTTGGAGGAAAACCAGCTGGCATGTGGGCATTCTGTGTTTTGGCAGCCAAGAAATAATTCACCTTTTGTTTTTAGTAGCATTTCCTTTCTTGCATACCCAGTAAGGCGGGCAGCATCAGAAGTAGAACATTCATCTGCCCAGAGAATTGTGATGGACTTGTCCAAGTTCTCCTATGCCCCTTTTCTTAAAAGTTGGCCCCTCTTTGTTGCACACAATAAGGCAGTTTGACTTGGGAGCCTCTGAGGACTGTGTCCCGTCTCACAGGATAGAGAAGATGGTGGCAAGGTCAGCAGAGCCAGGAAGAAGGCTGGGCTGAGAAGGAAAGAAATCCATGATTTTCTGGGGAAATCTTTCGTCGTAGGGAAACCTGAGGTCAGGGCTGGTTGGCATGAAAAGATGATAGTGCAAGATATTGCTAGAGATCTGTTGGGACTTGTTGGATGAGAAACACACCATTTACTACTTCAAATCAAATGTCAAATGACTTTATTGCAGTGATTAACCAGCAAAAAGAAGGAAGAAAAACAATAGTTTTCAAATGCCCAGAATGTAGAAAAAGAATAGGGAGAAGCATTATGTAGAAAAATATGCTAAATGGTTTCACAAGGTAAAGCTAGAGGTTCCCCTCACACATATCTACCATCCTCTGGAGTCCATTTAAGCTCACAGCGACTGCTTTGGTGACTCCATCCAGCCTTCTCCTTCTCTGTCGTCCCCTTCTTCTTCTTTTGTCCTCCATCTTTCCCAGCATGAGGCTCTTCTCCAGTGAGTCCTTCCTTCTCATTAGGTGGCCAAAGCTCTTGAGTTTCCTCTTCAGGATCTGGCCTCCTAAAGAGCAGTCAGGGTTGATCTCCTCAAGGATTGACCGGTTGGATGGCCTTGCAGTCCAAGGGACTCGCAGGAGTCTTCTCCAGCACCACAGTTCAAAGGCCTCCATTCTTTGGCATTCAGCCTTCTTTATGGTCCAACTTTCACAGCCATCCATTGCAACTGGGAAAACCATAGCCTTAGCTATACGCATGTTTGTTGGCAGGGTGATATCTCTGCTTTTTAGTGTGCTGTCTAGATTTGCCATAGCTTTCCTCCCCAAGAGCAAGCGTCTTTTAATTTCGACAGACTAGCCAACTAGAAAATTCCCCACTTTGGACAGCCAGCTTTCGTTCTCTTGTTCATCCCCGTCTCTGCTTTTCTGCAACTTTGAATGTTAGGCTAAGTATGATGAAACTTCCTGACAGTGCTTGTGTATCTCTCTCTCTCTGTGTGTGTGTTTGTGTGTGCGTGCGTGCACCCGGGTAGGGAGCAACCTCTAATTAAACAGGACATTTGCTTTTAGCTTCACTTAGTCATTGGTGGGGGTGTGTGTTTAGACTAAACCTTCAGCATTGCTCAATGCGCCGACTTCCGTTGAGGCACAATGAAGAAGTGGCCCGTCCAACAGCTTTCAGCAAACAGAGTTGGATTCCTTTAACCTCACAGTCCTGCCGTTGTGGTCCAGGAAGCAGAGGGAGGGGAGAACTCATAGCAACAATGGCTTTGGGACATCCTGCTGGCTCTTGAAACGGCTGCCATCCTCCCCTCCGAAAGAGCTTTCTCGCCAGCCAGGAGGACCTTCTGCTCTTTTCCCCAAGCGAGGAAGGGGATGGAAGAAGATCCCACCAAGGCAGGCCTGGTCACCTAACCTGGGCTTTTAGGGGCTTCCAGCAGAGGCTGCCAAGGGGGGTGGATAGGCCTCCTCTTTGTGTGCGTGACATATGCGTCTTCCTGGATCAGAACAAATGGGATACAGAGGAAGCAAGGAGAGAATGAGACGCTATCTCAGAAAGCTGAGAAAGGTAAGGTGCCTTTGTCCTATATTTTATTTTATTGCTTGGTCAGGAGACTTTTGTATTGTGCAAGGTGTTTAACTTGCTCGCTTGGCCATCCTAGGAAGGTTGCTGTCCTCCTAGGGAAGCCTCCCCGCTCAGGGGCAGCACGAACTGGGTAAATCCCCCACAAGGATGGGTAACAATGACAAAGGAAGTCTAGTATCTTCACGACTTTCCTATTTGGCTGTTGATGCAGACACACACACAAAGGCTTGTCTGGGAGGATCTGTGGCTGCTCCAGCCAAAGCCAGTCAGACCTGAAAAGAATGCACCTACACCGCTAAACAATGCCTAACGGAATAACAAGAATTGGAAGGGACCTTGGAGGTCTTCTAGTCCAACCCCCTGCTTAAGCAGGAGACCCTATCCCAGTGACGGCTAACCTTTTTGGCTCTGTGCACCCGAAGCACGCATGTGTATGCCTGAATGTTTGCGCATGCATGTGTGAAACCCCAAAATGCAATGCGGGCACCCTCTGCTAATGCACCCCGCTCCCCCCTTGCCCGTTTTGGGCTTCCAGGTTGGTGCAGGAGGCTTTCCAGGCCCAAAATGGGGCACTGGGGGGGGGGGGGAATGCGCACAGATGCATGCACCCCTAAAATGCAATGCGAACACTCCCACACCTACTCCCCCCTCCCACATGCATGTGTGCATCCACCGCATGTGCCCCACCCCCCGCGCATACATGGCAGAGACCCCAAAACCACCTGACTGGTGGGAGCCCTGTGTGCGTGCAGGCGTGGTGGAGCTCGGCTGGGGCAACAGGTGGTGTGCCCGCAGACTGGGCTCTGCATGCCACCTGTAGCATTCGTGCCAGAGGTTTGGCATCAAAGCCCTATACTATTCAGGTGAAATGGTCGTCCCGTCTCTTCTTGTAAACCTCCAGGGATGGAGCACCCACAATTCTGTTCCATCAATTAATTTGTTCTCGCTGTCAAGAAATTTCTTCTTGCTGTATGTATTGCAAAAAAAAATTATTTCAAAAATCGGGGGTCGTCTGATATGCCGGGTATAAGAAAGGCCGTACCAAAAAAACAAAAGAAAAGAAAAATCAATGCCACCAAGCAAAAATCTGCGCTGCCACCAGTGCAGACGTCGGCCTTTCAATCAATAACCTCCGCGCTCCTCGCCTGGGCACGTGAGTGGATGAGCGCTGGGATGGCTTAGTAAGATCTGGCTGGCGGTCTGGAGGAGGAAGGCGCTGAGCTCAAACTACGGAAGCCCGGCAGTGCGGAGAACTCCAGCCGTCTCACGGGCGCCTAAAAGTAGGGGGGGGGGTCGTCTTATACGCCCGGTTGCCTTATACGCCGGAAAATACGGTAGTTTGCTTCTCTTCTTGATTACTTTCCATTCGCTGCTCCTTGTTCTGCCTTCAGTTGTTGAGTTTTGCCCCATTTCGTGACCTTCCTCGCCACAGTTGTTCAGTGAATCGTGCCGTTGTTAAGTTAGTAACAGGATCTTGAAGTGAATCTGGCTTTCCCATTGACTTTGCTCATCAGAAGGTCACAAAAGCTGATCACATGACCCTGGGACGCTGCAACCATCCAAAATATGAGTCAGTCCCCAAGCGTCTGAATTCTGATCACATGACCCTGGGGATGCTGCAACGGTTGTATGTGTGGAAAACGGTCGTACATCATTTGTTTTCAAGGCGGTTGTAACTTTGAACAGTCACAAGATGAATAGTTGTAAGTCAGTGGTAGTCAACCTGGTCCCTGCCGCCCACTAGTGGGCGTTCCAGCTTTCATGGTGGGCGGTAGGGGTTTGCTGTCACTCTGCTTTATAAATGTTACAAAGTAAAGTTACTTCCCTACTTTATAAATCACCATTACTGTGGAACCGGTGGGCGGTTAGAAAATTTTACTACTAAAAGAGATACAAAAGGGGGTGGTAGGTATAAAAAGGTTGACTACCCCTGTTGTAAGTCGAGGTCTACCTGGATATGGAACTCCCAGTTATATATATATTTCATTTGGGGGTGGGGGAATGTGGGAAACCTTGTGACAGTTCTCAATTTTTCCCCCTGGATCTGGCGAGGTTTGGTGATGTTGGATGATGGGAGATTGTTGTTAGTTGCAAAGTCATGTCCAACCCATCGCGACCCCATGGACAATGTTCCTCCAGACCTTCCTATCTTCCACCATCCTCTGGAGTCCATTTAAGCTCACGCCGACTGCTTCGGTGACTCCATCCAGCCACCTCATTCTCTGTCGTCCCCTTCTTCTTTTGCCCTCAACCTTTCCCAGCATTAGGCTCTTCTCCAGTGAGTCCGTCCTTCTCATTTCATCTTTCATCTTCAGGATGTGGCCTTCTAAAGAGCAGTCAGGGTTGATCTCCTCTAGGACTGACCGGTTGGATCGCCTTGCAGGCCAAGGGACTCGCAGGGGTCTTCTCCAGCACCAGAGTTCAAAGGCCTCCATTCTTTGATGCTCAGCCTTTCTTATGGTCCTTCACAGCATCCATTGCAACTGGGAAAACCACAGCCTTGACTATACGCTCTTTTGTTGGAAGGGTGATGTCCCTTCTCATTAGGTAACCACAGTATTTTGAGTTTCATCTTCAGGATCTGGCCGTCTAAAGAGCAGTCAGGGTTGATCTCCTCTAAGGATGAAAGAAAATGGTACCAACATCAGGGACTGTCTACAGTACCTCTTTGGCCCAACAGAGAAGGACAACTGTTTTAAGTAAAGCTGATGGTATGATTGGTAAGCTATAGTTAAAAAAAATAGCAGAATAGGGGGGGAAATAGCTGGAAGGGGCCTTGTTTAGACCACCAAACAATGACTAATAGAGTTGGAAGAGACCTTGGAGGTCTTCTGCAGAGTCTAGTCCACTCCCCATGCTGAAGCAGAAGATCCTATAATCATTCCAGACAGGATTCCAACAGTCTCTTCTTGAAAACCTCTAGTGATGGTGCCAACCACAATTTCTGGAGTCAAGTCATTGCACTGGTTAATTGTTCTCCCTTTTAGGAAGTTTCTCCTTAGGTTGGACCTCTCTTTAATGATTTTTCATCCATGACTTCTTGTTCTGATCTCTGGTGCTTTGGAGAACAGGCTGACCACCCCCGCTCTCTCTTTTCGTTGTGGTATCCCCTAGATATGGGCAAGACAGCCACATTCTTATGGCTAATCTGTGGGGACTCAGTGGTGTCTTTCTCCTCAATTGATAATTGTGTGGGTGTACAAGGGAACTTTCTAAATTTATTTCTCCATCCCTTGAGAGATAATTTAGGCTGCAAGTGTCTGGTCCCAGGTTGCTCAAGGACCCCCTGTGCAAAGAGCAAAATTGAATGCGGACCTGTGTGAATGAGCAGGATTATCATTCATTGGCATCCTTCAGTCTCAAAAGACGACAGTATCGTGCTCTCGAAAGAGGTCAAAGCTGGAGTGTCCTCTCCAGAGCACGAGGCCTGGGTAGATGAATATGGAGGATAGACTGTTACCCAAGCAGCAGATCCCCCCTCTCCACGTCGCTGAAATAGTCCAATGGAACGGCAGAGCTGATACGATCGGTTCCAGCTGCGTCACGGGAGTTACCAGAACGTGGTTGCACACAGTCACAAACTGCTTTCGGGACGCCAGCTCCGGATTTTGCCTGGAGGTTGACTCCCGAAGCCTTTTCCAGTAGTGGATAGAGCCACAAGGCAGTGGAGGTTTGTAATCAGGGTATCCTTTCTCCTAGAAGATGGTTCTGCTGCTTTATGTGCCGTTGTGGGGTAGAGCCCTCTTCCACCTTCAAAACTGTTGACCGTCTTCTCCTGTAACCCTGGAAAGGGACCCTTACGAGGTGCTACCAGCTGGGCCAGCTGGACCAAGGTTTTTTTAAGGAGGTGTTACTCTTCCATCACTCACCCTTTGTCCTGGCTTGTGACAGGCAGAGCCTGGCTTCCCAAATGTTGGGCCCAGGATGGTGGGTTTACGAGCAGGATAAGGTCCCCAAATCTCTGTAGATCCTCTTCTGTTTTGTACTCCAGCAAGCCTACATCTGACAATATCTGTAGACATTGCCCAAGACTCCCTCGGTATGAGTGTGTGTGGGCGTGGGAGCGTATGCACCCACCCACTCAGCCACGGGTACAAAGCATGAACCCATCTGAGCTGTCAGTTAGGCAACAAGGCTGCTTGCTTTCATAAGATCTCATCCCAAAGATCCTCCTTGTGTCTCTTTGAGAGTTTCTGCAGCCATTGAATGAACATAGTATCTCCTTCTTGAGCTCCAGAATAGACCTTTGGAGGACTACAATTCAAGGCAAATTTGTTTAAATCCCCCCCCCCTTGTTCAGGAGATGAGTCTGAGTGTGGTCTGTGGGTGAGTCCACATTTCGGTCCATGTCTCTATGGCCCCAACCATGGGAATTCTCTTAGAAGTAAGTTTTGTGGCTGCCAGGTATAAATTCCTCCGTTCTTCTCTGATATAGTGGTCAGGGGTATCATGGGCCCATCCCTTATCCCCTAAGCCAGGGGTCAGCAACCTTAAACATCCAAAGAGTCACAAAGGTCCTAAACAGAAGCCCCCCCCCATTTAATTCTGGAGCCGACCGGAAGTCCGGTTCCCACACCATAGAGTCTCCTCCTGGTGCAGCATCCTTTTTCCTCTAACTGTCCTAACTGAAAGCCCTATCAATTGTGGAGCTGACTGGCAACAGGGAGCTGCAGCAGAGGGATGAAAAAGCCACATGCAGCTCCAGAGCTACAAGTTGCTACCCCTGCCCTAAATGATTCCACAGCACAGCCCCAAATGGGACCTCTCTTCCTTTAAACACTTTGGGGTTGATGAAATAACAGGATAGACCTGGCATAAAAAGGTAAAGGTAAAGGTTCGCCTCGCACATATGTGCTCGTCGTTCCCAATTCTAGGGTGGCTCAGTGACTAAGACGCTGAGCTTGTCAATCAGAAAGGTCGGCAGTTCGGCGGTTCGAATTCCTAGCACCGCGTAACAGAGTGAGCTCCCATTACTTGTCCCCAGCTTCTGCCAACCTAGCAGTTCGAAAGCATGTAAAAAATGCAAGTAGAAAAATAGGGACCACCTTTAGTGGGAAGGTATTCCATGCGCCTTCTGCATTTAGTCATGCCAGCTACATGACCACGAGATGTCTTCGGATAGCACTGGCTCTTCGGCTTTGAAGACCTGGCATAGATCTATCCATGTTGTCTACTACCATGATTGGAGATACATTATATGCCTATGTTCCGTCTTGAAGATCTATTGCAAGTGGAGGAAGGGAGGGAGGAAGGGAGGGGGAGGAAGGAAATATTCCACCAATATTTCCAAAATAAAACCTGCTAGATGATTGGCTTTGCAAACTAAACCCATCTCTAGCTGGGTGAATGGAGATCAAGATGCTTCCGGGTGCAGTTCAAGTGTTGGTAATAACCATTAAAACTCTTCATGGAATGGTCCAGGATTATCTGTTCCCACTGGAGTTGGCCCGTCCCACCCATGCCAGCAGAAGAAGCATGCTGCAGGCCACCTCCCCCTTCCCCTTCTGTTTCCACCCTCCCCATTACATTTGGCTGGGTGTCGTATCTTATTTATGCTTTTATCTTCATAGTTGTTTTTTTTAAAATGATTGAAAACCACCCAGAGTTACCCTGAGGTAGAATGGGAGGCCAAATGCATTTTTATAAGCATAATCAATAAACAAATTGCACAGAAGGCAATTGACTAGGTTGACTTTTGCAGTCAGCTTCTTCCCAAAGGAATTTGGTTCCTGTGGGCAACCAGCCTTCACACATGTCAGCCAGTGGCATGGCTGTCTACAAAGGGGTATCAAAACAACAACAACAATAACAACAAACCTCCAAATGGGCAATTGTGCACATAAAAAGGGAGCGAGGCTTAGATCGTATGGCCACCATGGCCATCTTGATGTTGGTACCGTGTTTCCCCAAAAATAAGGCAGGGTCTCATTTTCTTTTGTCCCCTGAAATAAGCACTTGGCCTTATTTTTGGGGAGGTCTTATTATTTTTGAGGTGCAGGAGGTACCTTAACCTCCACCCGTGGCTCGCCAATCAGCTGATCCAGAGAGGGTCGGGGGTTCTGTCTCTGTTCCTGGCACCTTCTTGCCAGCCGCGGTGGCGCAGTGGTTAGGGTGCAGTACTGCAGGCCACTTCAGCTGACTGTTATCTGCAGTTTGGCGGTTCAAATCTCACCGGCTCAAGGTTGACTCAGCCTTCCATCCTTCCGAGGTGGGTGAAATGAGGACCAAGACTGTGGGAGCGATATGCTGACTCTGTAAACCGCTTAGAGAGGGCTGAAAGCCCTATGAAGCAGTATATAAGTCTAAGACTAACTAACTAACTGCCTTAGTGTCGCTGAGCATGCTGCTCTTTCTGCGTCCAGCACTAAGAGAAGGTGCGCCAGAGGTAAGGTTTGCGGGAGCAGCCTCCATGAGACTTCCGCATGGAGGGCAGGTGCATGTCTGGAGCATGGCGCATCTCTCCTCCCCCTCCACAGGAAATGGGAAGGACCTAGCTGCGCATGCAGTTAAATATTTTAGGCGATTGGGCTTATTATCCGGGGAGGTCTTATTTTTGGGAAAACAGGGTAGAAACCACACACACCCCCATGGATATTCCTGCCTTTTCAGAAACGCAGAAGGCCGGTTAGCAAAATTAGCAGGCCCACTAAGGAAAGGAGGAGAATGACAATGCGTGCCCAGCCTCCCCTCGCAGGAAACAAATGTTTTAACCACTGGTTTCCTCAACTCTGTTTACTCCACAACTTTTCTGTAATGCGCAGCCTTAGGAGACCTGGGTCGTTTTCTGCTGACATTTCTGTATTTTGGCTTCAGGAGGCCACGCGCCTCCCATCCTTCCTCAGCTCCCCTTTACGGAGCTTCACTCTAAAGGGAAGCCATTGGCTTAACCGGCATCCCGATACTGAGCACCAGGCAGGAATTAATGGATAAAACAGACTAATCAAGGAGAAAAGCAACTTAGAAATAAGGAGGAACTTCCTGACAGTGAGGACAATCAACCAACAAATGATTTTCTTCCAGAAGTTGTGGGTGCTCCATCTTTGGAGGCTTTTAAGAAGAGACTGGAGAGCCACCAATCTGAAAGGATGTAGAATCTCCTGTTTGAGTATGGGGTTGGAGTAGAAGACCTCCAAGGTCCCCCTTCCAGCTCTATTCCGATTGCATAATTGAATAATAACAACGCGCAGTATGGAAAACGTGCACCTAGAGAATTTTCCTCCACTGCCATATCATTCGGATCTGGAATTACCTGTTGACGTGTCCTGCAAGGAGGTTCAGGACTAGTAAAAGAAAGAACTGCTTTAGCAGCATCTTGGGTGCTTCCTCACCGCAGCTTCTTCTCACCGTGAGAAACTGAGATCAGCCTGTTAGGAGATGGACCAGGATGGTGACGGTGGTGGGCATGGCACTGTAAGAGCGGGTGTGTTATCGATGTGACCTTAAGGAAGTATGGAATTGATTGACACCGGGTATGGTGAGGGTCACCACCAGGGTAGACTGGTGCTCCAGGATCTTTGGTGGCGTAGTGGTTAAAGGCAGCACTGCAGGCTACTTCAGCTGACTGCAGTTCTGCAGTTCGGCTGTTCAAATCTCACCGGCTCAGGGTTGACTCAGCCTTCCATCCTTCCGAGGTGGGTAAAATGAGGACCCGGATTGTTGTTGGGGGCAATATGCCGACTCTCTGTAAACCGCTTAGAGAGGGCTGAAAGCCCTATGAAGAGGTATATAAGTCTAACTGCTATTGCTATTGCTATCTTTGAAAGTTATACGGTTCAATGGTTCTGAGATCACATCTGCCAGCTCCTTCAGAACTCTGGGATGTAACCCATTCAGGGGTAGGCTGCTTCAGTTTTGGCCAGGTTCATGAGAACCCGTAACTAACATTATGGCCAGTTCAGATAACCTCCAAATCTCACCCCTGGCTGGCCATGCCCACCCTTCCCCTTCCCTCCTCTGCCCCCCCCCAAGGAGTCTTCACGTGGCCCATTTTGGATGCGAGGTAAGTGCAGGCTCCACGTGGAGGCTCGGGCAAAAAAGCCCCCCCCCCCACCATGGTGCAGGAGGCCGACTAGGCCATGCCCACCATGGCCACGCCCACCCAGCAGAGAACCCTTTGTTGAAATTTTTGAACCCCACCCCTGAATCCATCAGGTTCCCTACGATTTGAACTCATGTAGAGTGGAGAGCTGTTCTCCCCCCTTTTTTCCTTGCTTCTTTTAATTTGTATTCCTAGTCTGCCTTTTACGGTTATGTATTTGGTAAGTGGGGCTGTATTATCTTTTTGGGTGAAGACAGATGCAAACAAAGAATTAAGTAACTCTTCTTTCTCTCCATTGCCTGTTACTTCCTTGCCAACTTCTTTCATTAGTGCACGGATTGTTCCCTTGACTTTTTTCTTCTTTTTTATATGTTGAAAACAACTTTTTTTTTTTTTTTTTTAGCATTTTTGACATTTGTTGCAATTATGAGCCTTAACTTTCTTGACTTCATCTTTGCAAGTTTGGGCTATTTGTTAGTGTTCTGCCTTAGTTCTGTGTCCCTTCTTTCCATTTTGTTTTGTTTTGTTCTTATCCTTGTTTTTTTTTTTTCAGTTTATCAGAGAGCTCTTTGTGTAACCATACTGGTTTCTTCTTGGATTTCTTGTTTCTTCTTTTTCAGTGGTATTGAGCTGGACTGAGCTTTTATAATCATATTTTTCAGTGTTTCCCAAGCTTCTTGAGTGGTTTTCCCCTTTAGGATCTTCCTCCATCAAATCTTTCCCAAGCTCTCTCTAGGTTTGTTAAAAATCAGCTTTTAAAAAAATCTAAGACACTGGTTCAATTATGTTTTATGGTTTATATTTGCATTATATTGAATTCCAATATGACATGGTCGTTCTCCCCCAATATTCTGCCAACTTCAAAACTCTCTGTCACTTCTTCTCTTTTAGTAATAGTAAAGTCCAGTGTAGCTGTCTCTCTAGTTCTATCCTTTACCTTTTGGGTGACAAAGTTGTCAGGTAGGTTGGTTAGAAACATGATCTTCTACTTGATGCAGGTTTATTTTCTCCCAGTTGATGTCAGGGTAAAGTTCTCCATCACTACTGTGGTGTGTTTCCTAGATAATTTTTTAACTGGTTAGCAAAAAAGGCAAACAAACAAGTTCATCAATTTCTATTACTGGTAGCTGTAGGAAGTATGGTTCCCAGGAACTACCATATTTTTCAGAGTATAAGACGCACCTCTTTCCCCTCAAAAAAGAGGCTGAAAATCTAGGTGCATCTTATACACAGAATAAAGAATTTTTGGCCTCCCAAAACCCTGCCCCCTTAACCAAAATGGCTGTGCATAGCTTGTAGGAAGCTTTCAGAGAGCTCCTGGGGGCTGGGGAGGGCAGAAATGAGCAAAAAATGGCTGTTTGCTCAATTTTGCCCCCCCAACCCCCAGGAGCACTCTATAAGCCGCCTAAAGGCTACGCATGCCCTTTTTTTAAACAAAAAAACCAGGTCCGTTTTCATGAAGAATGGGCCAATTTTTGCTCGTTTTTGCCCACCCCCACCCCCCAGGAGCATTCTACAAGCCTCCTAAAGGCTATTCATGCCTTTTTTGAAGAAAAAAAAACAGGCCCGTTTTTGCAAAAAACGGGCAATTTTTGGGAGGTTTGCAGAGTGCAAAAACTTTTTTTTATTTGCCTCTTCAAAACCTTGGTGCGTCTTATACTCCAAAAAATATGGTAATGGGCTTGCTGACTCTTCATCACTTCCAGAATCAAAGCTTATTGTCAGAAGGACCAACTGTGGAAGAGAACACATGGCTCCCCTTCTAGGAAACATCTCACCAGCCATCCCTTGCCAGAAAGCTCTGGATAAGAAGGTCTTTAGTTGCTTGACTTGTGTTCTACTCAATAGAGCATTTGAGTATATCACGTGGTTAAACCCGTGGATCTCTGAACCCTGTGGACATCACACTGATATTACGGAGGACCTCTTGGCTCATCTGATTTGTGTGCAGCTCACAATCAAAGTTCTATGGTTGATTATATTTCCTAGTTTGGGAAATGAAACGTCTGCAAGAAAACAACCAAGCTCAGAGAGCACCAAGGACCCCATAGTCCTCGTCCTTGTTCTCCTCATCCTCTATTCTCTCCTCCTCTTCAGCTTCTTCTCTCCTCTTCCTCCTCTTCCTCCTCTCCTCCTCCGCCTCCTCTTCCATCATTCCATAAACTCTATTCCCTTCTAGTACTGATGATGTTACCTAGTTAGGGTAATGAAACGTCTGCAAGAAAACATCCAAACTCAGAGAGCACCAAGGACCACACAGTCCTCCCCCTTCCCTCCTCCTCCTCCTCCTCCTCCTCCTCCTCCTCCCACTCCCCCCCTCCCCCTCCTCCTCTATAAACCCTTCTCCCTTCTAGCACTGATGATGTTACCTAGTTTGGGTAATGAAATGTCTGCAAGAAAACACCCGAGCTCGGAGAGCACCAAGGACCCCATAGTCCTCATCCTTGTCCTCCTTCTTCATCATCATTCCATAAACTCTCCTCCCTTCTAGCACTGATAATGTTACCTAGTTAGGATAATGAAAAGTCTGTAAGAAAATAAGCCAGCTCAGAGAGCATCAAGGACCCCACAGTCCTCTTCCTCCTCCTCTTCTGTTCCTCTTCCTCTCTCCTCCTCTTCCTCCTCTCCTTTCTCCTCCTCCATCATTCCATAAACTCTACTCCCTTGTAGCACTGATGATGTTGCCTAGTTAGGGTAATGAAACATCTGCAAGAAAACAAGCAAGCTCAGAGAACACCAGGGACCCCACAGTCCTCCTCCTCCTTCTCCATCATTCCATAAACCCTTCTCCCTTATAGCACAGATAATGTTACCTAGTTAGGGTAATGAAACGTCTGCAAGAAAACATCCGAGCTCAGAGAGCACCAAGGACCCCTGCCCCGAGATGGCACAGTGGTTAGAGTGCAGTACTGCAGCCATTTCAGCTGACTGTTAGCTGCAGTTCAGCGGTTCAAATCTCACTGGCTCAGGGTTGACTCAGCCTTCCATCGTTCCGAGGTGGGACCCAGACTGTGAGGGCAATATGCTGACTCTGTAAACCGCTTAGAGAGGGCTGAAAGCTCTATGAAGCGGTATATAAGTCTTAATTGCTATTGCTATTTCTACCCTGAGCTTCTTAATGTTTTCTTCTATTGTCTCTTTCAATGTCCTGCTTTCAATCCAGAACAGTAGACGAGGGGTAAAGGGCATTGTGGCTTGTACTGGAAAATTATTTCCTGGGAAATATTCTCCATTATCAAGTGCACGTCTATAGCGTTGTATGCTTATTACAAAACACAGTCGGAGGCCAAAAAATAGTACAGTAGTTCCCAACTTAACGAGCACAATTGAGCCCAAAATTTCTGTTTGTTGAGGGAGACATTTGTGAAGTGAGCTTTGTCCCATATTACGACCGTTCTTACCCAGTCATTTACTAAATGAATCAATGCAAGTTGATAACTTAACAATCTGGTTGTTAAGTGAATCGGGCATTCCCGTTGACTTTGCCCATCGGAAGGTCACCAAAGGGGGTCATGTGCCCCCCCCTCCGGTCACTGCAACCACCATCATAAGTATGAACCAGTTGCCAAGCATCTGAATTTTGATCATGTGATCCCAGAGATGCTACAAAAGGTTGCCACTGTGAAAAAATGCTCATTAGTCCCTATTTTTCCCCCAGTTGTAATTCTGAATGGTCACTAAATGAACTGTTGTAAGGCAAGGACAACCTGTCGTGTAATTCTAGCAGAATGTGATATTTGGCAGATTGCTTTGGCTCTATAGCAGTGATGGTGAACCTTTTTTGGCACTGAGTGTCGAAAACATTGCGCAGAAATGTCGCACGGGCTCGTCAGGGCCACGCTCCCGAAAAGCCGAACTTCCAGGTTCTGGCGTTCATGCGTGCACTGGTTTTCGGCACTGCCACGCATGGGAAGCACAGCTGATTGCCGTGCATGCATGTGTGCCAGAAACCCAGAGGACAAACAGGCAAGGCTGCGTATGCCGGACGACATGGCTTCATGTGCCACTTTGGGGACATGTGCCACAGGTTTGCCATCCCGGCTCTATCGAATCCACAGGTCTGGGACTTAAAACTTCTGAGCATCCTATGGATAATTATGAGGATATCAGGGAGGTCTTTCAAACATTATTGCTGTAGTTGAGGGCAACGTGGATAACGTTTCCTCTTTTCTTTTCTTTTTCTTCTCCATGGTATAGCCTAGCTCCCGTTCTCTTGCTTCCTCTTTCTCCTTGCCGGGTCGGAAGGGAGCAACGCCTTTGCTCAAGTCAGAACTATTGTCTGCAAGAGCCATTTATAATCAGGCGGTCCATGGCTGTTTGAAAAGTTTGATTTTGGGGTTTTCTTAAAGAGGTAGAGAGTTTAGAAAGAGGGCAGAGAAGAGCAACAAAGACGATGAGTTGGCTGGAAGCGAAAAACGGGAGAAGGGTGGCTAATCTTTTTGTCGTCACATGCTGAAAATGAGCTCTCACCCATAATGCACCTCGCACAGGTTGTGCAACACCCCCCCTATGCATGTGCGGGATTCCCTGCCCCCCTGCATGAATGTGCTTCGCCCATCCCCCTTCAGCCATTTTGGGTTTCCAGGTTGGTGCAGGAGGCTTTCCAGGCCCAAAATGGGATGCCACTGCGGGCCTGACATGCCACCCTCCTCGGCCCCATTTTCGCTTCCAGGTTGACGCAGGCCCAAAACGGAGCATGAGGATGCTGCACAAGGTCCCAAAATGCAAAGACAGTCCCCCCCACATGCATGCATTCCCCTGCACATGCACGCCCCCCACATGCCTCCTGGACTCTCTCAACTGCGCATGCACAGCAGAGATCCAAAGTCCAGCTGTTTGGTGGGAGGTGCACGTCCATGCGGGTTGGAGCTGGGCTGGGACAACAGCTGCCGTGCCCGCAGAGAGAGCTCTGTGTGCCACTGTGTCACAGATACCATAGGTTCACAGGCATAGGATAAACAGTTGCAGGAACTGGATACTTTATATTGCCAAAAATATTCGCTCACCTGCCTTTCCTCGCATATGAACTTACTGTAAGTGACCTCCCATTCCTAATCCATAGGGTTCAATATGACGTCGGTCCACCCTTTGCAGCTATAACAGCTTCAACTCTTCTGGGAAGGCTGTCCACAAGGTTCAGGAGTGTGTTGATGGGGATTTTTTGACCGTTCTTCCAGAAGAGCATTTGTGAGGTCACACACTGATGTTGGACGAGTTTACGTGGCCTACCGCTTCGTAGCTGAGTTGCTGTCATTCCCAAACACTTCCACGTTCTTATAATACAGCTGACAGTGGACTGTGGAATATTTAGGAGCGAGGAAATGTCACGACTGGATTTGTTGCACAGGTGGCATCCTATCGCAGTTCCACGCTGGAATTCACTGAGCTCCCGAGAGCGACCCCTTCTTTCACAAATGTTTGTAAAAACAGTCTGCATGCCTAGGTACTTGATTTTATACCCCTGTGGCCATGGAAGTGATTGGAACACCTGATTCTGGTTATTTGGATGGGTGAGCAAATACTTTTGGCAATATAGTGTGTGTCTAACCTCATGAAGAGGAGGACTAGAGGTGACATGATCGCAGTCTTCCAGTATTTGAGGGGCTGTCCCAGAGAAGATTGAGGGGGGGTGGGGGGTGTCAGCTTATTCTCCAAATAACCTGAGGACAAGACAAGATATAACAAGGAGAGAAGCAACGTAGAACTAAGGAGAAACTTCCTGGCTGTTAGAACAATTCATCAGTGGAATGGCCTGTTTTCAGAAGTTGTGGGCGCTTCATCACTGGAGGTTTTTTTAAAGAAGGACAACAATTTGTCTGGAACGGTGTAGATTTCCTGCTTGAGCAGGGGGTTGGGCTAGAAGACCTCCAAGGTCCCTTCCAATTCTGTTATTCCTATTCTAAGAAGTCTCCAAATTTGGCAACTTTTAAGACTTGTGGACTGGTGGGTTTGGATGGATCTGAGAGATGTTAAGTTTGGGAGGCTGAAATGCGTCTTCTAATTTTCTGCATCTTGGCCCCTAATTTTCTTTTTTTTCCCCCGGAATTTGAATGGTGGGGGGATGATGGTTATCTTTTTCATCATAGAGTGCCCAAGGTTGAGATGGATTGTCCCTCCTCAGTTGGATATTAAAAGTGCTCCATTTATCTCAGAGCTACACGTGACAATTTGGACTTCAAATTGTAATGATTAATTTTTTTTAACCTCTTGAGTGTTTGTGTCTTCAGTTTTGGCCACTGAAGAAAGCCCTGTAACTCTCCCCGTTTAACAATATGGATAGTCCTCAACTTGCAATTGTTCATTTAGTGACCTTCAAAGGTACAGTGGTGTTGTTTTTAGTGTTGCATTCACTAAAAATGCTGAAAATGTCAAAATGGTCCTACAGTGGAGTCCTCTCTGAACTTGGTTGCTTGCGTGAAAATTTTCTGTTGTCAAACTAGATGACATCTGCCACTCGCTTTGAAGCAAACAAGCTCAGAGAGCACCAAGGACTCCACAGTTCAACCCTGAGGTCCGCAGTATTCCCTCCCATTGTCTCTTTCAGTGTCCTGTTTTCATGTAGAGCAGTAGATGAAGGCCAGTAAGATTTAAGAGTCAAAGGGTGGCTTGTTGCGGGCAATTGTTACGAGTGTGGAACATTCAATCTATTCAGCCTTACTGTGAAGCAACCGGAGATCCCTTACGCAGCATCTCATCTGAATTGTTATGGTTTAGTTCCCCAAATTTGGCAAAAAACCAGTACGCATTTTATTTTGGAAAAGCTATTTGTGAAAGAGTAGTAATAGTCCACTTTCCCCCACCAAGCTACTCAGCATCAAGGAAAGGATGACTGGGTCCTGTAAAAAAATATGCCGCCCTCAGATGGAGAGTCAACAGTCACCAGGTCTGGTGGTGGATGATGAGAAAGAGGAGGAACAGCTGGGTTCAGTGCCTGATGTGCGGATGTGTAAAAGGCAGAGGAGAGGAGAGCAGTGGAAATCTATGAGCTGGTCCTTGGGATGGAAGAGCCACCGCTGCTAGCGAAGCCTCACTCTAGCTCTGCAGATAAAAAGCAGGGGGTAGAGATGAAGGTGGCTCAGTGGTTAAGACGCTGAATTTGTTGATCAGAAAGGTTGGCAGTTCGGTGGTTCGAATCCCTAGCACCGCGTAACAGAGTGAGCCCCCCATTACGTGTCCCAGCTTCTGCCAACCTAGCAGTTCAAAAGCACATAAAAAACGCAAGTAGGAAAATAGGGATCACCTTTGGTGGGAAGGTAACAGCATTCCGTGCGCCTTCGGCGGTTAGTCATACCGGCCCATGACCGTGGAGACCTCTTCAGACAGGGCTGGCTCTTCAACTTTGAAACAGAGATGTGCACCGCCCCCTAGAGTCAGGAAAAATTAACACATATGTGCATGGGAAACCTTTACCCTATACTCTTATGAAATATGCTTATGAGACCAAGGTGAAAGCTAAAGCAATTTAACTCAGTGTGAACTGAACGTCTGGTTTACTAAATTTTAACCACTTATCAGTTTTTCTCGTGCAAGGGACAGATGGAAGGGTTTTTTTAAAAAAAAATCTCTAACCCTCCCCCACCAAATTCCTTCTTGATTTTGGGAAGCTGCATGGATTCTGCATCTCAAAACAGAAAACATCAGGCCAATATTTGCAGTGAGAGCTATCAGGAAGCATAGGGCCCATGAGGCTGGAGGGCTAAGGATAGGATACTTGGGCAGGGGTTAGACTAGAAGACCTCCATGGTCCCCTCCAAACTGTTAGTCTTTTTATTCTCCTTGTTCTGTTAAGGGGAGCATCTTGCCCCAGAGAGCTTCACAGCCTGCCTCCACCAAGGATGTTTCCTGTTTTGGTCTCTTCACAATGCCTAAGCTGGTGGTTGTATCTTTGATTCCAAGATGCCCGCTAACATTCAGGGAGAACAATTCAGACATACTTGAAGCGCTGGTTGGAAGAAATGTCCATCTGGGTTCGGTTCCAAGTGTGGAAAAAGCCCTGGAAACATGGTGGCTGTTTGGAAAGATGGTTTCAATGGTCGACAGGACCACATGGTATGAGATCCTGGGGGGAGGGGGGAAGGAGGATCCCATGCCTTGAAGATCTTGGAGGAAAAAAGGAAGAGATGCTGAGAGTGCCCATTCTGGGCCCCACCCTAGAGCTTCCTGTTCCTGTGCAAGAAATGCACTCTGATTGTTGGTCAGACTCCCAGGGGTGTTAGCTAACTTTGTAGGCTGTCTTTTGTTTGGGTCCCAAGCTTGGTTAACTCTTGCTGGGTGATGATGTCATGAAAGGCCTTTAGGCAATTCCTACTATGGCTCTGCCTGAAGTAGGTAGATCTTTGTTATGTAGAAGTCCTTCGGGATTGGGCGGCATATAAATGTGGTTAATAAATAAATAATAAATAAAAATAAAATAACAGGCTGGCTCAGGCCTTAATGGCCCATTGACAAAGGTGATGGGGGCAGGAAGCTGCAGGGAGCTGCTTTGTCTTTAAAACGTGTTTCTCCTTTTCTCATCCAGGGAAATCGAATGCTCTGCCTTTTTTAAATATTTCCTAAAATATTTCAGTTTTCTAAGGGAGGGGTGGGTGCTAACTTCCTGCAAATTGCTTCTTAGCATTTCCCTAAGATCAATTTGCAAGGTCCATTTATCCAACGGAGAAAAAAGTCTGTAGAAGGCTATTCAAAAGGCATTGATACCACACGTGTGTGTGTGTGTGTGTGTGTGTGTGCGCGCGCATGTGTCCGTTCCTGTACATTTCTGTACAAACAGACTTTATTCCCACACACCAGGGAGAGTAAACAAAAAGAAAAATTGAACCCCAATCCAGAGACTACACAGCCATCCGCCGGGAGTTGCTTCAAGTTGAACTTCAACTCCCAGCGTTCCCACGACTGACCGAGGGAATTCTGGGAATTGAAGTCCACGAGTCTTAAAACTCTTGCCAAGATTGGATGCCTCTGGGTTAAAAGGGGGAAGGGAAGCAATCTGGTTCGTGCTGCAGGGAAGTCACCTGGGTCATGATGATGTCGTGCAAATGATGCAAATGAGATAAGGTGTTTTCCCATCGAGAAGCAGCAGACAGTAGCTGACTTCAGCCAAATGTTTAGAATGTTGTTTATTCCATCAGAAAAGTTCAACTTTTTGGTGACGAAAGTGATCTCTGAAGGAAACAGAATGACAGAGTTGGAAGGGATCTTGGAGGTCTTCTAGTCCAACCCCCTCTTCTGAAGCAGGAGACCTTAAGACTTCCAAGAAGGCTCCACATCCATTTGCCACCACTCAGGTGACCCTAAGGACACAGATAAACTTCCCAAGTGGCCTCAACGATCCTCTAAAAGGATGCAAAGGACCAGCTGTCTGCAAGGAGTATCAATCCTTCCATTTCCCCCACTATCCAGTCAGAGCTGAAGAAGCTTCTTGGATGAGAAGCGAAACATCTTCAAAGAAAAACCAGAAAGTCCACTTGCCTCTCCGGAAAAAAAAAATAGCAATAGCAATAGCAGTTAGACTTATATACCGCTTCATAGGGCTTTCAGCCCTCTCTAAGCGGTTTACAGAGCCAGCATATTGCCCCCAACAACAATCCGGGTTCTCATTTTACCCACCTCGGAAGGATGGAAGGCTGAGTCAACCCTGAGCCGGTGAGATTTGAACAGCCGAACTGCAGAACTGCAGTCAGCTGAAGTAGCCTGCAGTGCTGCATTTAACCACTGCGCCACCTCGGCTCTCAAAAATACCTTTGAGACAACCATGACCTGTATGACTGAGAATCTCCATAGACAGGATATATTATTTTACCACAATTTACCATTTTACTATACTATTTTACCACAAAACACACCAGTAAATTTAAATTTCACAACAGGACGTTGAATAGCCCACCCTCAGTCCTTCGTTTCAAAGCCAGTTAACATCCAAAAAGCAGAACATTCTAAGTAGAAGTTAGCAAACACTTGGAATAGTGGATTCAATTTTGGTCGCCACGATGTAAAAAAAGATGTGGAGACTCTAGAAAGAGTGCAGAGAAGAGCAACAAAGAGGATTAGGGGACTGGAGGCTAAAACATACGAAGAACGGTTGCTGGAATCGGAAACTATTAACTATTAATAGTTTTAATAGTTTCATTAAACGATTAAATTTCTAGTTTAATGAAAATGATAGCCGTGTTCCAATATCTCAGGGGCTGCCCCAAAGAAGAGGGAGTCAAGCTATTCTCCCAAGCACCTGAGGGCAGGACAAGAAGCAATGGGTGGAAACTAATCAAGGAGAGAAGCAACTTAGAACTGAGGAGAAATTTCCTGACAGTGAGAACAATTAACCAGCGGAACAACTTGCCTCCAGAAGTTGTGAATGCTCCAACACTGGAAGTCTTTAAGAAGAGATTGGACAACCGTTTGTCTGAAATATTACAGGGTGTCCTGCCTAAGCAGGGGGCTGGACTAGAAGACCTCCAAGGCCCCTTCCAATTCTGTTATTCTGTTCTATTCTCTCTCTCCTCTGAGGAAAACAAAACAAAACAAACGAACCAAAACCAGGGTCTATTTTTAGGGCGTGAGAGGACCAGAATGATGCTGCTTTCTTCCTTCTGGTTTAGGAGGCACTTCCTTTACATGCCAATCATAACTGCCACTTCCATGTCGAGCGGGCATTTATCTGTTCGCTGCTGTCGCTTCCTTCTCCATGGGAGGCTCAGGAGAAGTGAAAGCACTGGCCCGTTTCCTCTCCACAGTATGTGATGGGCAGGGAGGTGTCAATGCGAGACCTCAAGAAGGGTGGGGCTTTTTCTTGCCTCATCTCCACCACAGCCCAAGGACCAATTGGTTTCTCCCTGAAAAGGTTCCTGGGTGGAGGGCAAAGCTATGCCTAGAGCCAAAGGATGGACCAAAAGGATTTAGCAGAAGGGAGCATTTCCAAGCAATTAAGAAGCTCTTCGGCGAATCTGATGCAATAGAGTTTCAACAAATGTGGTTTGTTGGAAAAGATGCCATCAGGTTCTTTCTCATTTTTTTTTTAAATCCATGCAATCAACATGTGATGCAAACAGTGATCTGAACAGTAAGGAAATAAGGAAGAAGAGCAAATCTCTCTCCCTCCCTCCCCCCTCTCCTCCTCCCCTCTCCCTCCCTCCTCCAGTGCCCTATTTCTAACTAGAGATGAACTCTCTTTTCATTCATGGCTTAAGCATTAGGACAGGATATGCTGGTGGAAGTCGGGGAAGGGTATCAAAACAACAATATTTTATTTTAATTTTGAAGATTTATGGGGCCAGTCAACTCTGGGCAGTGGAAGTATAAACAAATAATAACATTCCCCTGCCAAAAACGATGATGATGATGATGATGATGATGATGATGATGATGATACAAAACAACAACAATAACAACAATAATCTGGCAGCAACCCGTACCAATCATCAGCGTCCGTCAATGATATTTGTGATACATTTTTAAATGTTCAGTTGACTGAGTTTTATGTTTAATGAATAAAAGAGATGATGATGATGATAGGAAATTAGATGGAGAGGTGGAGAGGTGGCCATCAAAACTACACGGCTATGGATGAAGCATGTAACAGTGATACCCATTGTCATCGGGGCACTTGGCACCATGTCCAAGAATTTTACAAGATAGATCCACAAATTGCAGCTTCCTGCAATAACACCAGCGGAACTGCAAAAAACTGCGCTACTCGGAACATCTTATATTTTAAGAAGGTCCTTGGTTGATACCTAGGACGCTGGCAGCAAACCGTATCAACCATTAACACAGGTCACTGGTATTTGCGATGCATTTTTGAATGCTCAGTTGGCTGAGTTTCATGTTTAATGAATAAAGTACAATCATCAACATCATCATCATATAAAACAACAATAACAACAACAATAATCTGGCAGCAACCCATATCAACCATTAGCACCAGTCAGTGTTATTTGTGATACATTTTTAAATGTTCACTTGACTGAATTTCATTTAATGAATAAAAGACAATAATAATAATATAGGTAAGTAGGTAGATAGGTAGGGGGATAGATGGGGAGATAGATGGGTAGACAGATGGGTGGATGGATGGATGGATGGGTGGGTGGGTGGATGGATGGGTGGGTGGGTGGGTGGGTGGGTGGATGGGTGGGTGGGTGGGTGGATGGGTGGGTGGGTGGGTGGATGGCTGGGTGGATGGATGGATAGATAGATGATTGCTAGATAGATAGATAGATAGATAGATAGATAGATAGATATGATATAGATAGATAGATAGATAGATAGATAGATAGATGATTGATAGATGCTAGAGATAGATAGATAGATAGATAGATAGATAGATAGATAGATAGATAGATAGATAGATAGATAGTTTAGTTTAGTTTTTTAGTTTTATTGAACACTTATAGGCCGCCCTTTTCCCTGAGGGGACTCAGGGCGGCTTACAATAATGAGGGAGGGGAGTGCAAGACAAGACATAAAAGAAAATGTGAGTAAAAAATAATTAACAATAAAAGCACAACATTCACTCAGCATTCGGGCGGGGAGAGAGTAAAGTCCTATCCCCAGGCCTGATGGGATAGATAGATAGATAGATAGATAGATAGATAGATAGATAGATAGATAGATAGATAGATAGATAGATAGATAGATAGATAGATGATAGATAGATAGATAGATAGATAGATGATAGATAGATAGATGATAGATAGATAGATGATAGATAGATAGATGATGGATGGATGGATGGATGGATGGATGGATGGATGGATGGATGGATGGATGGATGGATGATAGGTAGATAATTGTACACACAGCCATTCTTCGGCTTCTCCCAAAACTCACACTTTTGAGAAATAGATTCGGCTGAGGGACCAGTCACAAGGTTTCATGTCTGAATGCAGCTTCTGTCCTCTGTCTGCTCTTAACCCACTACATCATATTGGCTCTCGGTGGGCCACCCTTGTCACTCTTTCTAATGTCACTGGGGCTCCTCCCGGCACAGCAATGAATTAATCTCTCACGTGGGTATTTCTCTGTGTGTGGATGTGTGTAATGAACTTAGTTTTGATTGTCGTGATTTGAAACAACATTAAGGGAACAAGAGATCAATATCCTCTGAATTCCTGTAAGTTCGGTGGGTGGGGAGGAAGATCCATGGAATTCAGCATGGAATTTTATGTAAAGGGAAGGTTGAACAGAAGTGTATTTTTTTCTCCATTTTTGTCATCTTTGTCCATCCTTCTCCTCTTGCTGTTCTATTGATTAGCTATATTTTTCGTCCTTCCCACAATAACACCCGCAGGCAATATGTATGTACAGCTCAATCAGGTTGTAATTGTAACCACTGTGCCTCTCTCTCTCTCTCTCTCTTTTCAGGAAGCTTCACTGATGGAGCCTGAGCAGATCCAGGAGACACATTTGTTCCCGCGGAGAACCCATAGAATACATGAAGCCAGCGATCCTGCCTCGGCCAAAAAGTACCATGATGTCACAGACACTTTCATCATGAGTCAAGTTCCTGGAAGTGAGGAGTTGGAAGAGAAGGAAGATTCGTCTCTTTCCAATGATCTTGCACTTCTCTTTGTTATGAAAGAACATATGTGGGATGGATCTTCTCATCCTGTGGAGAAGGACCCTTCCCAAGAACCGGAAAGAGGGCCAAGAGATTTAGAGAACTGGGAAGAATCTTCCGATGGAAAACAGAATCTCAGTGAAGGACAGCTCAGCTTGAAAGAGAGCAGGGAATCTTCCTTAAATTCCTTGGATGGGGAATTCGTAAGTTGTTCTTCCACCAATTCCCAGTCTTTCCTTCTGGATACAACCAGCCCTGCTCTCTCCTATCCCAGGGCAGTCAGTGCAGGACAGATGGAGAGCCAAGTCCGTGATTCTAGTTTTGGCCAACCTCCAAGTTTGTGTGACACACACTCTCCGACATGGCATGAGGAATCAGCAATGACAGACGCTCTTCCTTGTCAAGAAGACTCGGTCAATGAATCTCCTTTGGTGACTCATAATGTTTCAGATTGCCACAAAAGTGCTGATTTCTCCAACTGGAAACTGGAGACACAGCAGGAGGAGAGCAGAAGCTCTTACGATGGAATGGACGTTGCAATGAGAATCAATGAACTTTCCTCTAAAAGAGAAGAAGCGAGTAACCGATTGAGCAACCTGTCTTCCGAAGAGGAAGAGTTGAATTTAGAGGGGACACAAAGAAAAGCGGACAACGTTCTATTCCAGGTATCTGCCAAAGAAGCGGAGGAACATTCAGATGTTGATGATGAAACGGGAGGTTTGGAGGAGAATGTTCTCAACTTCCTCGTTCTCCAGCTCCAGGAAGAGGAAGAGAGTAACGCCGAAGGGAGCAGCTCTCCGTTACTAAAGAAAAACATCCAAACCGATGATAATGTAAGCAATGTGAATTGTGAGGAATCGGAGTCAGACCAAAACCGGCTATCGTCAACCACCAGGAAGCCAGAATTTGCAGAATCAAAGGCGCTGGAGTTGGCAGGCAGCGAGGAAGAGGGAGGGAAGGATTTGAATGAGAAAGCAGCAAAGAGCAACACGGCGACAAATCTGGAGGAAGTAGAGCGGTCACACAAGGACCAAGAAGAACAAGAATGGATGGTGCGAGCAACAATAGACTCCGCGCCTATCAGATCGGGCCAGGACACACTGGATTCTTTGGAAAACAATCTGGCTCTTTCTGGTGTAAACGATAACAGTTCTGAAGAACTTGCTTTCTCTTTGAAGGAGGTGTCCTCAGCAGATCACTCTCCAACATCAGGTTGCATATTGCCCGAACCTTGCATCCAAACAACTACTATTCCATTCCCTGGAATGACCCCTGCAGGCTTTCAGACAGGTAGTGGAAGCCCAAGGATGCAGGCTGCCCTATATCACAGCTGTGGAGAAGTGGAACACTCCGGCATCTATGATGAAGCAAAGACAATGTTCTGTGGTGATCAAGATAGTGCACAACCCACTGTGGGTTTTGGAGAAGAGGATGTTGGAAAAGAGGAAAATGCTAGGAGTGTTGATGGTGAACAAATAACACAATTGTTTACAGATGTAGCGTCAGGCAATGACTCCCGAGATCTTCATGGTTCTCAAGCTACAGACAGTTCTTCTGATGCCAAAGAAAATCCTGTCCCATCGTTGAGGACTATCATCACCGCTCTCCTGCAAGAAGGTCCCATTAAGGGAGCCACGGATGAGACTGTCACTTATGCAGGAGATGAATCAGTTTTACATTTCTCCAGTCAACCAGACAGAGCGACCGGTGATGATGAAGCTTCAGTATTGGACAGTGATGGAGATGATCGTCTTCCCACTTTTGGTGAAGACTTCCTTGAAGACACTCAGAGTTCTCCTTCCAAAGACCTCCCAAATCCCTCTCTAGAAGAAGGCCTGTCCAATATAGCCAAAGAGATGATCAAATTAAGTCTTTCTTCCTGGGGTTCGGTGGAAGACACTACTGAAAATGATGTGAAGTCCCACCGACAACCGAAACCCACAATTAAGAATGCTGCGTTGTCCGGGAAGGAAGCAGCAACAGACACACATTGCACGGAGGATGAAAGCTTAACCAGTGAGTCACCATATTTTGCAGTTCTTGGAAAAGAGAGAACAGAATGTGGCTGCAATGCCGACAGCCTCCCGTCTTGCAGGACCCTTTTTGCAATGACCACCGATGCAGCTCAGCTGACACAACCTTTGGCCCCAGTTCCAGAGGGGGACTCAGAGCAGATTTTGTCCTTCAAATCTGCTTCGTTTTTGTCCTCCAGGAAGCCTCTCCAGTTCGTAATCTCCCCATCCACGGCAAATTTTAATGCCCAGCCAACTCCCCCAGGCCTTAATCCTGACCGACTTCTAGAACAATTGTCCTCTTCCAACCAGGTTAATCCATTAGCCCCTAAATCTTCCGCTAACGAGACTCTTTTGGAGCATTCGTCTTTAGCCCCTGAAACCAGATTATCTGAGCAGCTTTCCGCTTCTGAAGGTGACTTGGATCAGTGTTGCCAAGTTCCACATTCCGTATACAGCTTTAAGCAGTCTGTACCTGTGTCACACCATGCCACTTTACCCATTCTGTCTAGACGTTCCGTGTTTCCTTCATTTAGTATCAATGCAGGTTCCCAGCGGACTAAAGAGATCGCACAATCTGTAGCTGCTGGACCGGGCCACAACTTCCAGGCACAACCTCCACGCATCACTGTTAGCCGGGGTTCTCACCGTTCCCAATCAGATTCCAATTCCAGGAAGCATCTCCTAGTCGGGGACAATCCTTCTACACAGCAGAGGACCGACGCTTCAGAAAACAGCCCCCTTGTGTCCCACACAGGAAGCAATGAACCGACACATCTCAGCCCACAGGTGGGCCGCCGTGCCTCTTGGAATTCATCCTCTATTTCCAAACGAGGTGACCTTGTCCTGGTTTCAAGTTTGGACGATACAACGGAAGAGTTTTCTGGTCTTCCATTGGCCACGTGCTCTGAGTTGGGCCTTTCTTTTTCGGACTTGCAAGGTGGATTTTTAGGAAATGGTGCCATGGGTGCAGATTCCTTCATCAGCGTCTCTGAAATGGTGTCCAAGTTTGAAGATACGCCCGATGGGAGGTCTTCTAGCTATACTCTCCATTCCTCGGGAGGTCGCGAGAAACTGTGCGAAACCAAGTCCACAAATGTAAGGCAGGCTCCTTCTCTTTTAGCATTCTCTAACCCAATCCACTTTCTCCAGCTTGGACCTCCTTCGCCCCCAAGTTTTCCATACCCAGGGGGGCATCAGGATCTCCAGTGGCCAGAGCAAGAGACCAAGATTTCAGATGATCCAACTGCATCTTTCTCTGAAGGTCCAGGAAGGTTCAGGAAAGTCCTTGAAAAAACAGTGGGGGAACCTGTTTCCCTGGCGATCCATAGAAGAGGCCTGGAAGGCAGACATCCGCGCCTGGAGAAGTCCTCCAGCTGCCCAGACAAAAACACCATCGGGTTGGGCACCAAAGAATCCGCTTTCGGAACAAAGAAGCAGGAGGCGGGGGCCAAGCAACGAGCAAAAAGCAAAGATTGGCATCGACAGCGCTTAAGAAAGATTTCGATGCCGACCGACGGTGCTGTAGGTGAGCGTTTTTTTTCTATCTCAGATCCCAAAGTTGCAGAAAAAACAATTGCTGTAGAGCAGGGGTATCAAACTCAAGGCTCAGGGGCTGGATCCAGCCCACGGGGTGCTTAGATCTGGCCCATGGGACTGCCCTGGAAACAGCAAAGGACCAGCCCACTGTGCCTCTCCATGCGGCCCTCCCGAGCTTCATTTTCCCTGCAGGAGGCTGCTGCAGCTGAAAACGGAGCTCAGGAGTCCGTTTCCACTGGCAGAGCATTCTGGCCACCACAGGAACCCCCAACACGAGTGATGTTGAGCTGGCCACGCCCCCTGACCATGCCCATCCTGGGTCAAACACAATCCTGTTGCAGCCCTGAATGAAATTGAGTTTGACATCCCTGCTGTTGAGGATCAAGGAGGCAAAGCTTGCTTCTATAACTCTTCTATTCTAGTAGAATCACTCCATTTAGTAGTGCAGGTAGCCATTGTCTTACAATGCAGGTAGCCCTCCACTTATGTCAATTCATTTAGTGACTGTTCAAAGTTGCAACATCGCTGGGGAAAAAAAGTTACCCAGGGCCATTTTTCATACTTATGACCAGCCTTAGGGTCACGTGACCAAGATTTGGATGCTATACAACTGGTTCATATTTATGACAGTTGCGGGGTCCCCATATGGTATAAGCAACTTTTGCGACCTTCTAAGTCAATGGGGAAGCAAGGTTCACTTAACAACTGGTTTATCAATCTAACAGCTACAATGATTCGCTTAACAGATGCGGCAAGAATAGCCGTAAAACGAGGCAAGATTCACTTAACAAATGTCTCACTTAGCAATGAAAATCTGGGCGCAATTACGGTCATAAGTCAAGGACTGCCTGTAGTTCATCTAGTGACCATTCAAAGTTGCAACAGCACTGAAAAGAGTGACTTAGGACCATTTTTCACTCTTACGATCATTGTGGCATCCCCATGGTCGTGTGATCCGAATCCAGACGTTTGACAACTGACTCAGACTTATGAGGGTTGCAATGTCCTGGGGTGGGGGTGGTCATCTTTTGTGATCTTCTCACAAGCAAAGTCAATGGGGAAGCCAGATTCCCTTAACAACTGTGTTAGTAACTTAATAACTGCAGTAATTCACATAACAACAGTGGGCAAGAAAGTTGCAAAATGGGACAAAGCTCACTTTGACAGACGTCTCACTTTGCAGCAGGAATTTTGAGCTCCATTGTGGTATTAAGTCGAGGGCTATCTGTACACTGATCAGCAATGCTGTGGTTCAACATGGCCCTCTTGAAAAGCCTGTAACTCGGGGGGGGGGGGTCAAACTCAATTTCATTGAGGGCCACATCAGGGCTGTGATTGCTCTCAGGGGGCCGGCCAGGCATGTGGCCAACTGGGTGGGCATGGCCAGCTTGATACCTCTCCCCCAAACTGCTGGCTCTGGGTAGACCGGGCTGAAGCTACGCTGTGTTGTGGCCCACCAGCGGCCAGCAGAGCTGGCAGCAGATTCAGACAGTGAGGAGGTTGGGGAGGAACATGGGCCAGTCCTGGAGTCTGGGGAAGGCTCTGATGAGGACTCTGCATCAGAAGCAGAGAGGGGGCCAGAGCCATATGCCAATTATCAGCTGCCTTCAGAGTCAGACATCAGTGAGGCAGAGGAACAGCTGGAGCCTGTTCCCAGTGTGCACATGTGCAGATTTGCCAGATGAAGGGAACAGCTAAAGGACACTGGTCAACTTGGGAGTAAGGCCACAGGTGGACGATGAATGGCCCCTCCCAGAGGAAATAAAAGAGGAGCAAAAGGGGAGTGGAGTTTGCAGGAGACAATTAGTTCACTTAATTGGTTCGTGACTCTCCGAAACTCCTTGCCAAGTTTTGCAGATATCGGCCTGTCAGGTCTCCAAGCCAGATAAGGTCTGTGACTTTAAATCCTCCCTTGAAATGCTTTGCTGGATGCGAATGAGCAGGAGTCACAGTAAATGAATAAAAGGGTTTTTTGTCGGGACAAGGAGTCTGCTCCCTGCTCTCGGGAAGCCTCGGTCAGAACATGTGGCCTGATGTTTCCTCTTCACTTTGGGTAGTCCAGCCGAAGAGATGTCGCCAGTTCCTTAAATGTTCCAGGATAGTCCTGTGGGCTGGATCCGACCACATCGTGTGCCAGATCTGGTCCGTGGGCCTTGAGTTTGACACCCCTGCTGTAATTGCTTCTCAGATCTCTATGGATCTCAGGGCAACTGTGCCTTTGGTCAACCCTCACCACGTGGTCATGAGTGGCCTCGTCTGGGGGGCCTTGCTTGAACCACGGAGGTCCAACCCGTTAACTTGTGTCTCTTGTTCTTCCTTGGCAGACGTCTCCATAGCCTCTCTCCACTCAAAAGAGGAAGCCGCCGCGCACAAGGACAGAGCCAACCACTTAGACTGTGTGAAATACGGGTGAGTCCCTTCTCGTCGGTGCTTTGCTGTGAAAATCCTCTCTTCCCACAGAGGTGGGCCTGTGCCAGGAAGGAAAACAGGGCAGGGTGAAGAGCTTGGGTTCAGGGCATGTCTCTCCTAAGAGGAGAAGGTCCAAGCTGCGTGAATCAGCCAGGAGATCAGAAAAGGTTGGGAAGGAAGCAGAGTATCCATGGATTGAATGGTCCAGCTAGCAAGCGAAATTCAACTTACAAACCATTATTTTGATGCTTTTGGAGCTTCCCCTGTCAGCAACCAGCACAGGTATTCCTCAACTTACGACCTCAATTGAGCCCAGAATTTCTGTTATTAAGTTGAGACACTTGTTCAGTGAGCTTTGCCCCATTTTATGACTTTTTCCTGCCAGGGCTGTTAAGCGAATCGCTGCCGTTGATGAGTTAGCAACCTGCTTTTTACGGGAATCCGCCTTCCCCCTTTCCTTATCCAAAGGTTGCAGAAGGACACAGCAACGGTCACAAATAGGGACTGATGGCCAAGCATCTGAACCATCGGGGGTGGGGGAATGCAGCAAAGGTCACAACTCTGAAAAATAGCTGTAAGTCGCATTTTTCAGAGCCCTCACAACTTTGAATGCCCACTAACTGAACCGTCGTCTGCATTCAGTTCTGGTCGCCATGATGTAGAAAAGGTGTGGAGACTCTAGAAAGATTGCAGAGAAGAGCAACAAAGATGATTAGGGGACTGGGGACTAAAACATATGAGGAACGGTTGCAGGAACTGGGTTTGTCTAGTTTAATAGAAAGAAGGACAAGGGGAGACATGATAGCAGTCTTCCAATATCTCAGGGGTTGCCACAAAGAAGAGAGTCAAACTATTCTCCAAAGCACCTGAGGGTAGGACAAGAAGCAATGGGTGGAAACTAAACAAGGAGAGAAGCAACATAGAACTGAGGAGAAATTTCCTGACAGTTAGAATAATTAATCAGTGGAACAACTTGCCTCCGGAAATTGTGAATGCCCCAACACTGCAAGTCTTTAAGAAGATGTTGGATAGCCATCTGTCTGAAATGGTATAGGGTTTCCTGTCTAGGTAGGGGGTTGGACTAGAAGACCTCCAAGGTCCCTTCCAACTCTGCTATTGTATTGTATTGAGGGCTACCTGCACTTTGCAAGCTGTTGGATGCTATACAACTGGTTCACAAGAGAATCCAGGCGTTGCAGGTAGAAGTTGGAATTTCAGTGGGTTAAAATCCTGGCTCGCCTACCAAACTCAGTGAGTGCGATGGATACATTGCTACAACCCCTTTGAATCCCCTACGCTGACCCCAAGAGATATCTGGCACAACTTTCAAATAGGGCTTGCTCAGACCCAGTGACTGCTGATGTGCTGTTATTAGCTATTAGTGTCAAGGTATTTCTCCATCCATGGAGGCTAGAGAGAACTTTTGGGATTCATAAGAAATTAAAGCAGAAGAGCGTATAGTAGAGCAGGAGTGGGTTCCGGCTTCTGTTACTGCCAGTTTGCTCAGGGACGTGTTTTATGCGCTCTACACATGTATGTACAGTAGTAAAAAAATGCTACTGCACATTTGCAGAAGCAAAAAACAAGATGGTGGTGCGTATGGTGCCACTGATAGAACCAGTTTAGGGGCGTAGCCAGCCGAGTTACTATCTACTCAGCCGAACCGGTCCAAACCAGTAGGAGCCCACCTCTGTAGTAGAGGCACAAAAAAGGCTATCTCAGATGCTTTAAAGCAGGGGTCTCCAACCTTGGCAACTTTACGCCTGGTGGACTTCGACTCCCAGCTGGGGAATTCTGGGGGTTGAAGTCCACCAGGCTTACTGTTGCCAAGGTTGGAGACCCCTGCTTTAAAAGATACTTTTGCAGATTTTTTTCCTCTGACAGTGCAGATGGGGAGACGGGCTTTCCACTCCGACACCATTCATCTGCCAAAAGGAAAGAGGGAGGAGAGAGACCAAATGCTCCCTTTCCTGTCCTAAAAAATTAAAAATAGGTGGATTCCCTCACAGAAATTTTACCATTCTCCAGAAAGCCAGCCTACAGACAAAGGTTATGTTTAATGGTTCAGGCACCGGGTCTAGAAAAAGGGAAACTGTGAGTTCTAGTCCTGACGTAGGCATGAAAACCAGCTGAGTTGACTTGGGGCCAATTGCTAGACAATTATGAGTTCTAGTCCTGCCTTAGCCATGAGAGCTAGCTGGCTGACCTTGGCCCAATCACTCTCTCTCTCTCAGAAGCAACCTAAAATTGAGGAAAAACTTCTTAACAGTGAGGACAATTAACCAGTGGGACAGCTTGGCCTTCAGAAGTTGTGGGGGCTTCATCACTGGAGGTTTCTGAGAAGAAAAGAGAGGTGAGAGAGAAGAGAAGAGGAGAGGAGAATAGGAAATAGAACAAAATAGAATAGAATAAGAGAGGAGGAGGAGGAGGAGGAGGAGGAGGAGGAGGAGGAGGAGGAGGAGGAGGAGGAGGAGAAGAAGAAGAAGAAGAAGAAGAAGAAGAAGAAGAAGAAGAAGAAGAAGAAGAAGAAGAAGAAGAAGAAGAAGAAGAAGAAATTACAAATTAGGATTAGAATAGTTGGAAGGGACCTTGGGGGTCTTCTAGTCCAACCCCTACACCATTTTGAAATGGTGTAGGAAACCCTACACCATTTCAAAACCCTAAACCAGTCACTTATCTCAAATGGTATAGGATCTTGAGTTAGGGGGCTGGACTAGAAGACCTCCAAGGTCCCTTCCAGCTCTATTCTGATTCTGGATATGTTTCCCATCTTAAGCTTTTTGCAAAAATAAGAAAGGCAGGATATAAAGAAAGGATTTTTTTTTTAAAAAAAAGCCCAAAGGCGCTGAGGTGAAGCTGAGAATTAAGTGACTACATGAAGGAAGAAGAAGAGCTGATTTCTGTGTCACGTGACTCAGCAAAAGCTCATCCTTCTTAGGTCTTAGGATAAGGCCGGCTGGTGGACCATTCCAGAAGGCCTTGTTTAGTCAGTGAGAGGAAGCATGACCATCTATGGTAGAATAACAACAGTTCAAAGGGTTGACGAGGAAGCCACGAGGCTACAAAAGGCAGCTCTTTGGCAGGAAGCCGGGAGTACATTATTATAAATAAACAGGTCACTTCTGGCTAAAAGAAAGCCTCCAGCCAAGTTGTAAAAGACTGACAATATGATGTACAACAGTTCGTTTAGTAACTATTCAAAGTTACAACTGTATTGGAGAAAAGTGACACCGCTTTTCACAATTACCTCAGAATCATGCGATCAAAATTCAGAGATTCAGTCATTCATATTTATGACCCTCGCTGTGTCCCAAGGTCAAATAACCTAATGATCCACTGTGGTAACCTTCTGGGCGGAAATCCGATTCATTTAACCGGGTTACTAACTCGTCAACTTAACGGCGATTCACTTAACGTCCATGCAGGGGTGAGTTCCTGCCGGCATTACTACTGGTTCGGCACCTGCACGCTAGCTTCGCTCGTACACATGCCAGACGTGCACTCTGCGTGCGTGCGCATTTGCACGTAAAAAGGTCTGCACATGTGCACATTAAAAAAGGGAAAAAATACATGTTTTCAATGAAGATTGTTCTGCGCATGTGCAGAACAGAAAATGAAGATGGCGCCGCCAAGGATAGAACCAGTTCGGGCACGGGTCTGGCCAAGTTATTACCTTCTCAGCCGAACTAGTCCAAACCAGTAGGAACCCACCTCTGCATCCGTGGCACAAAAGCTGGCCACGTGGGGCAGAATTCACTGAACAAATGTCTCGCTTAACAACGGGAGTGTTGGGCTCCATTGTGGTCGTAAGACGAGGACCAGCTGTACTTCGTTGATCGGAGTAGACATAAAGTAAGACTACTAAACTTGGATATGGTCGCTCCCAAGGTAGCAGCCAAGCAACCTTAGTAACTTTAAGATGCGTGGATTTCAACTCCCAGAATTCCCCAGCCAGCATGCTGGGAACTGAAGTGCACACGTCTTAAAATTTGCTTAGGTTGAGAAAAAGAAAAACCCTCTCTAACCTTTTGCTGCCATCTAATGACCGTCTGAATTTTGCATGCCAGATCTGACAGGATTGAGGGTTGATGGAGTTACTGGGATCTGAGGATCTGCTTGAAAGAAGATGGGGGTAGACTAGGGTCAAATTTAGGATAGTGTCCCAATACAGGGACAGCTGTTTTCTACCTTTAAAAAAAATCTGCTTTATAGGGAAAGACTTACAGGAAAAGCAATTGGGGGGGGGAAACATCAGCAAGGATGATGTCATCAGGAGCGCCTCCAGCTGTTGTCACGTGCCAGTTATGAACAAGGTTTCGTAATAAAGTCCACCGATGGAGACGGTTGAGGATAGGAGGAGGAGATGATTTTTTGCATGACTTAATCCTGAGTTGCAAGCGAAACAAATTCGTCAGCCGGTCTTAAAAAGGCAATTCCAATGGCTCATTTTTCTAAACTTAACTTCATTGTCATCTAGACCCACATTGAGGGCGTTTGAGTGCACATTTCTCTTCATTCACTGTTGTGCACACTTCAGAAGTGGGTTGCTACTGGTTCATACCGGTTCAGGCGAACCGGTAGTGGAAATTGGGACTGGGTTGCCGAACCGGTAAGGTCAGCAGGCTGGCCACGCCCCTGAACCGGTTTTCCGGTTGCTGCTGCTGTTGCCGGCTTGTTTTTCAGGCATTTTTTCATGTTCTGCACAACATTCCCCCCCCCCCGGTCCACGTGCGTTAGGAACAGGGGTGGGCTGTTGCGGGTTCGCAGTGGTTTGGGAGAACCTCTAGCTAAGAATCTGCCCAGTGCAGAGAACCCACAAATCCCACCCCTGGCTGGCCCCACCCACCCACCCTGCCCCTCCCCTCCTGGAAGTCCCCTCGCAGCCCGTTTTGGATGCCAGGTAAGTACAGGACCTGCATGGAGACTTGAGGATGAAAAACAAGCCTCTAGGAAGTTCCGGAAGTGGGCCGGAAGTGGGCCTGTTTACGTCCTCCGGAGCCTGGGGGAAGCCATTTTTGCCCTCCCGGAGGAACGAAGAAAGCCTCCGGAGCCCAAGGAGTGTGAAAATGCCCCCCCCGTCATGCAGGAGGCTGACCATGGCCACGCCCTTCCAGCAACCAGGAAGAGAACCTGTTGCTAAAATTTTTGAAGCCCACCCCTGGTTAGGAATGCAACTAGAATCAAATTCATATAACAATCTGAAGAGGTGATTTTTTTTTTTTTTTACCCAATGCTTAGGGGTAATTGATGAAAGCCAACTCCTTTGGAGTAGACTTCTTAAATTTTCCTTCTTTAAAAACAATTTTCCCTTCCTTGAAAGAGAGAAGAAAATGCCAGAAAGCCTAGAAAATATCAAACGGCGCCGTTCCAAACTAATAAATTCATGTAAGTATTGCTTCTCTTGGTATGTTTTGTGGCTTCCCCAACTCCTCCCTTAAAAGGGGTTAAATATGTTTCTCTACTTGGGCTCGATACTGGTAGTCCTTGACTTACGACAGTTGGTTTAGTGACCGTCCGAAGTTACTATGGCAGTGGAAAAAATGTGATTTTATGATCCTTTTTCACGCCTCCAACCATTGCAGCATCCCCATGATCATGCAATCAAAATATTATTGCTAAGTGAGCCATTTGTTAAGTTGAATTTTCCAACATTTCTTGTCACAGTTGTTACGTGAATCACTGCAGTTGTTAGGGGATTAGATTAGATTAGCAGAGTTTGAAGTGACTTTGTAGGTCATCTAGTCCAACCCTCTGCCCAAGCAGGAGACCCCACACTCTTTCTGACAGATGGCAGTCCAGTTTCTTCTTGAAAGCCTCCAGGGATGAAGCTCCCACAACTTCTGAAGGCAACTTCTGGTTGATTGCTCTCACCGTCAGAAAATTGCTCCTTATTTCCAGGTTGAATCTCTCCTTGGTCAGTTTCCATCCATTATTCCTTGTTAGACCTTCAGGTGCTTTGGAGAATAGCTTGACCCCCCCCTCCTCTCTGTGGCAGCCCTTCAAATATTGAAAGACTGTTATCATATCTCCCCTGGTCCTTCTCTTCACTAGCCATGCCCAGTTCCTACATCCCTTCTTCCTGTTTGCTCTCCTCTGCCCTTTTTCTAGAGTCTCAATATCTGTAGTAACATGGTTGCTAAGTGAATCTGTCTTCTCCCTTGACTTTGGTTGTCAGGAGGTCACAAAAGAGGATCACATGACACCCTGGGGCACTGCAACCATCATAAATGTGAGTCAAAAGCCAAGCGTCTGGATTTTGATCACATGACTGTTGACTTATGACAGCAGATGTAAGGGTGGAAAATGGTCAGAGGTCACTTACCTCAGTGCCTGTTGTAACTTCGAACGGTCACTAAACAAACAGTTGTAACTTCGAGGACTACCTGTAATTGCAACAGCCTTGTGATCTCCTATGCCAGGGGTTGGCAACCTGCGGCTCTGGAGCCGCATGTGGCTCTTTCATCCCTCTGCTGCGGTTCTCCCTGTCACTCAAAATATGTGTCACAACCGCCAATGTGAGACGCCCGGCTGGCATATGATTTATTGAGCTTTTCAACCCCTGGTAGTTTCTGTGGCTCCCGATGTTTTCTTTTCTGTGGGGGGTGGATCCAAATGGCTCTTTGAATGTTTAAGGTTGCCGACCCCTGTCCTTTGCAATCCATTGCTCCCTGCAGCAAAACTGCTCTACCAGGAATACAGCGACGATGCCCTGAACAAAGCAATCCAGAGCCAAAAACAGGCAGATTCCTTGTCTGAAGAGGTGGAAGAGGTGGAACCGATCTCTCCCAAGCTGCGGAGAAAGGTGCTGATCTCCCAGGACTCTTACCTGCAACGCCTATCCGTCTCGTCGGGCTCCTCACTGTGGCAGGACATCCCCATGGTTCGAGGGAGCACCATGCTGCTGAGCATGACCCGCGAGGAGCAGAAGCTGCAAGAGGTAAAGGGCAAGGGCTGTCGTCGGGCTAGACGAGCAATGAATAGCAATCGCGCTTAGACTTATATACCCCTTCACAGCGCTTTCCAGCACTCTCTGAGTGGTTTACAGAGTCAGCATTTACCCCCCCCTCCCCCAACAGTTTGGGTCTTCATTTTACCGACCTCGGAGGGGTAAAAGGCTGAGTCAACCTTGAGCTGGTCTGGATCGAACTGCTGGCAGTGGGCAGAGTTAGCCTGCAAGAGTGCATTCTAACCACTATGCCACCAGGAAGGAGAATAGGAAAGGGAGGGAGGGAGGGAGGGAGGGAGGGAGGGAGGGAGGGAAGGAAGGAAGGAAGGAAGGAAGGAAGGAAGGACGGGGAATAGGAATAGGAGTTAGACTTAAATACTACTCCATAGCACTTTTCAGCCCTCTCTGAGTGGTTAACAGGTTCAGCCTATTGCCCCCCTCAACAATCTGGGTCCTCCTTTTACCCACCTCGGAAGAATGGAAGGCTGAGTCAACCTTGAGCTGGTCTGGATCCAACTGCTGGCAGTGGGCAGAGTCAGCCTGCAAGTTTGCATTCTAACCACTGTGCCACCAGGAAAGAGAATAAGAAAGGGAGGGAGGGAGGGAGGGAGGGAAGGAAGGAAGGAAGGAGTAAGAGTAAGAATAAGAATAAGAATAAGAATAAGAATAAGAGTAATGACAGTTAGACTTAAATACCACTCCATAGCACTTTTCAGCCCTCTCTAAGCGGTTTACAGAGTCAGCCTACGGCCCCCTGCAATCTGGGTCCTCATTTTACCCACTTCGGAAGGATGGAAGGCTGAGTCCACCTTGAGCCAGGTGAGATTCGATCTACCAAATTGCAGTCAGCTGGCAGTCAGCAGAAGTAGCCCTGCAGTACTGCATTCTAGCCACTGTGCCACCAGGAAGGAGAAAAGAAAAGGAAGGAGGGAGGGAAGGAGGAAGAGAAGGAAGGAAGGAAGGAATAGGAATAGGAATAGGAGTTAAATACCACCCCATAGCACTTTTCAGCCCACTCTAAGTGGTTTACAGAGTCAGCCTCTTTCCCCCCATCAATCTGGGTCCTCCTTTTACCCCCCTCAGAGGGATGGAAGGCTGAGTCCACCTTGAGCCAGGTGAGATTCGATTTGCCAAATTGCAGGCAGCCGGCAGGCAGCAAAAGGAGCCCTGCAGTACCATGCTCTCACCACTGCGCCACCTCGGCTCTTTTTCTCTTCTTCAAACAGGCCAAATTTGAACTAATTGCATCCGAAGCCTCTTACCTGCGGAGTTTGAACGTAGCCGTGGATCACTTTCAACATTCCCAGGAACTTCAGGGGGTTTTAACCACGCAGGACAAGCAG
Organism: Thamnophis elegans; assembly: GCF_009769535.1. Classification (NCBI taxonomy): domain Eukaryota; kingdom Metazoa; phylum Chordata; class Lepidosauria; order Squamata; family Natricidae; genus Thamnophis; species Thamnophis elegans. The sequence goes on from NC_045547.1 coordinate 75,927,700, forward strand.
TGGCTTTTCTCCCGTCTTCAGGATGTGCGGGACGTTAGTGCCAAGTGAGTTCTGTTTCTCCCACTCTCTTTTTTTTAATGCAAATAGTAAAAACACAGACATATACATCTAAAGACAAAAAAAAGGTAAGGAAAAAAGGGGGGGAATTAATATTACAGTTCCCCCCCAGAGACCCCTGTTTTGTTCCCCTTATATTTCTTCGTCTATAACAAGTAAAAGATATACAGTATATTCCCATTGTGTCCTTATCCTTCCAAAACAACATATATTCTTTTTTCCCCCAAATAATTCTTTATTCTTTTATTCTCTTACATAGTATTTTAAATATACATTCACATGATTGTTATTCTTCTTTACATTTATCATTCTTATACATTTATTATTTCATTTAATAGGTTATAATATACAGTTTGGGTTGCTTTATTTACCATCCCTTCCGCCTGTTGTAACGCCACCTTATTTTCCCTTTCTTTCCTCCCTCCCTCCCTTCTCTACTTCCTTCCTTCCTCCTCTCCTTGCCCTTCCTTCTTCCCTTCCCTTTCTCCTACACCTACTCTCCTTCCTACCCTCACTCCTTTCTCTCCCTTCCATCCTTCTCACCTCTTTCTTCTTTCCCCCGTCTTCATTTCATTCTCTCCTCCTCTCTCCCTTTCTTTTTCTATTTGTTGTAGGTGTCTCTTTCAAATATCAGTTTATGTTTCCTTGGGATGGTATTTCCACCAACCCAAATATAATTTGGCATCATTTCTTATTCCCTTACCTTCACTAGTCCAGTGTTTTTCAACCTTTTTTGTGCAAAGGCACACTTTTTTCATGAAAAAAATCACGAGGCACACCACCATTAGAAAATGTTAAAAAATTTTAACTCTGTGCCTATATTGACTATATATAAAGTAATTCTCCCACGGCACACCTTACACTATGTCATGGCACACTAGTGTGCCGCGGCACAGTGGTTGAAAAACACTGCACTAGTCTACCCTAGTTATGTTTCCCTCCCACGTTATATCTCGCTCTTGAATATATACTTATATATTTAATATCTTCTTTTCTGTTTTCCCCTTCTTCCCCCTGTTTTCCATTTAATAGTGCATCGTCTGAGTACTTTATCTTCTCCCTACTTTTTTTTCTATCCATCCATCCATCCATCCATCCATATCTATCTATCTATCTATCTATCTATCTATCTATCTATCTATCTATCCATCCATCCATCCATCCATCCATCTATTTATCTATCTATCTCTATCTCCATATCTATATCTCTATCTATTCATCCATCATATCATCTATCTATCTATCTATCTATCTATCTATCTATCTATCTATCTATCTATCTATCTCTATCTCCATATCTCTATCTATTTATCCATCCATATCTCTTTATCTCTCTATCTCTCTATCTCTATCTCCATATCTATATCTCTATCCATCCATCCATCCATCCATCCATCTCTCTCTCTCTCTCTCTCTCTCTCTCTCTCTATCTCTCTCTATCTCTATCTCTATCTCTATCTCCATATCTATATCTCTATCCATCCCTATCTATCTATCTATCTATCTATCTATCTATCTATCATCTATCTATCTATCTATCTATCTATCTATCTATCTATCTATCTATCTATCTATCTATCTATCTATAGATTGGGGACAACAATGGCTCTTCCATTCCTCTGAAAGGATCACAACTCAACAAAATAAATGGAATAATGATGTTCTACTTCTTTTCCATGATAACCTGATGATGCCTGCAGTTTCCTCTTTGAACTGGAAGAGAAGCTTGAGGAGAACATGTTCACCTTCAACGTCTGTGATGTGGCACTCAGAAACGCACCAGAATTTCGCAGGGTTTACTTGCCGTATGTGACCAACCAGACCTACCAGGACCAGACTTTTCGGAGACTCATGTAAGCACCTGAAGATGCCTTCTGGATTGCTTGTGTTCTGACCTAGGCTTCCCAAAAGGACGAAGCCGACTCCTCGTCCCCATAAAACCCCTTTTATTTAGTTTTAAAGGGAATTCCTCTCCAGCAAAGTCCAAGCCAACCATCTTTCAAGAGATTTCACAACTACAGGCCTTTATCAGGCTTGGAGAGCTGCCAGGCTGATATCTTCCAAACACCATGCTGTAGCAGCAATTACTTGGCAAGAAGTCAGGAACAGATCTTCACCCTCATGAACTTGAACTCCTGCAAACTCCACTCCCCTTTCGCTCCTCTTTTATTCCCTATGGGAGGGGCCATTCACCATCCACCTGTGTCTTTACTCCTGAGTTGGCCCTTGTTCCTTAGCTGTACCCTTCTACTGGCAGCTCCGTGCATGCACACACTGGGAACAGGCTCCAGCTGTTCTTCTGCCCACTGATGTCTGACTCCGAAGGCAGCTGATAACTGTCAGATGGCCCTGGCCCCATCTCTGCCTCCGACGCAGAGCCCTCCTCAGAGCTTTCCCCAGACTCCAGGATTGGCCCATGTTCCTACCCAACCTCTTCACTGTCTCAATCTGCCACCAGTTCTGCTAGCCACTGGCAGTCCACAACAGCTTGACCTTTTTCTAGTTCTCTCCAAAAGCTTTTTAGGCAAATCTGGAGTCAAGGCCCATGGGCCGGATTCGAGCCCCAGGGTGCTTAGATCTGGCCTGCGGACCCACCCTAGAAATGGAAAAGGTCCAGCCTGTGGTTCCTCTGCCAGCGAAAATGAAGCCCGGGGAGCTCCATTTTCAATGGCAGGGGACTGCAGGAGACCATCACAGCTAAAAACGGAGCCCAGGCAGGCTGTCATGGCCAAAAACAGACCCTCAATGAGTGATGTCGAGGTGGCCATTCCCCCCCTCCTGGCCCTACACTCCCAGCCCCCTGAGGTTACAACCCTGATGTGGACCTCCATGCAATTGAGTTTGACACCCCTGTGTTAAGGCATAACAGAAAATTCCTAATGTCCTCACTTCTCACCATGCTTCAAAGGCAAGTGTGGAGTGTCCCAGCTGGTTTACACATTGTTTGTCCGAACAAATCACTAGACTAGAATCGCCAATCAAAGGACAAGCCAAAATTCAGGTGAACGGTCTTTTGTATCTCGGTATTGGGGAGACATAGAAAATTTGTTCCTGGAATCATTTCACCAACTTGTTTCAATTTAACTTTTTGTTGTATGCAAGATCCAATCCAGGTTCATCACTGGGATCAGAGGTTTAATCTTCCAAGCTTTTGGAGTCATACTGGAGCCCATCCTAAGGGAACTTCTCCCTACCAGGAAATGTGCTTTGGGTTATTCTGTGGATCATATTTATATGGCACTGCTATTGGTTGATTGGTGTGTTGATGGCCAGCGATTGGCTGTTGCTTCCTTGTGCTGCCAAGCCCTCAGTTCCTAAGAATCTGATAAGCTGGTAGTAAATCAGCACTCCTGTTGATTTACAAGGGGCCCGTATCCCAGGCTTCAATGTATTCCCTGGCTGTTTTTGTACCTGCTCGGCCAACAATCTTAGTAGCTGCGAAATTGATTTGCATATCCTTGTTCATTGCTTGTGAGGCTATCAGTGAGATTGGGTTTTCTCATCTGACCGCTCACTTATGTTCTTGCAGTCTGGTGGTTAGCTTCCTCCCCACCTATCCTACATAGTCACAGGGGCAATCCATGCAAGGGATCCGGTAGATTACATTAGAAGCCTCTCCTGTCTCCAAGCGATCCTTGCAATGCATGATTTCACTGTACGCTTTTATAATATAGATTAGTGCTGACTTCAGTGGGAAGTTGTTATCTACCTGGTTACATGTCATAGGTTTGTACCTACCTAAAACTTCCCACTCTCGGTATATATGCAATTGTCCCTTAACACCTGCCTTGTGCTTTTTTTGCCTTAAATCAGGGGTGTCAAATTCAAGGTCCACAGCCGGATCCAACCTCTGGGGTGCTTAGATCTGGCCCACAGGGCCACCCTGGAAACAGTGAAAAACCAGTCCACTGCCAATGAAACCTGAATTTGGGAGAGCCTTCTGCAGCCCTCCAAAGCTCCGTTTTTGGCTGCGACGGCCTCCTGCAGCCCTCTGCCAGTGAAAACGGAGCCTGGAGGAGTTGCACGCTGCCCTCCCAAGTTCCAATTTCACTGGCAGAGGGCTGCAGGAGGCCATCACAGCCAAAAACAGATGTCGAGCTGGCCACATCTCCTGGCCACACCCACACGACCTCCCCAAGGTCAAACCCAAGCCTGATGCGGCCCTCGATGAAATCGAGTTGGACACCCCTGCCTTAAACTCAAGGACGCAGGAAGCTCTGTGTATAGCAGTTCTTAGCAGGTGTTTTGTCTTGTTGAACGTTGGACCTCATGTCTTTCCTTTAGATCCCAGTCTCCCACTCCTACTTCACAAAGTGTCGTGTCTGCCTTTTTCCTCTGCTGCCTAGGAACGGGGTTCCTGCTTTCCAACAGGTCTTGGAGAAACTGGAAAGTGACCCGGTGTGTCAGCGCCTCTCCCTCAAATCCTTCCTCATTCTCCCATTCCAGCGCATCACCCGACTGAAGCTCCTTCTCCAGGTAGGAAGACTCGCCTGGCCGCAGTTCAGCCAGGGACCTGAAAGTAGCATCTGATACGGGTAGCATATTTGTCTAGTTTCTTGAAGTTCGAGGCTGCTGCAAGGCTGGGTGGGGCAACGCCGGGTGATGTGTAGCATGGCGAGGTGAGACCGGGGCCCTCCACATCGAGGCTGCTGCGAGGCAGGGTGAGGAGACACTTGGTGAGGCCAGGTGGTGTGAGGCAGGGGAGCTGCTTCCTGGGTGTGGGCCTGGGCCAAGGCGTCCCGTCAGCATTTCCAGGGCAGCCTCATGGGCCAGATCTGGCCTGCAGGTCTTGAGTTTGACATGTCTGCATTAAGGTCCTTGTTCTGATCTAGGCTTCACCAAATCACAATGCACACTCCTTGTCCCGACAAAACCCCTTTTTATTAAGCTCGTGTGAATTCCTCTCATTCACATCCAGCAAAGTCCTGGCAAACTGTCTTTCAAGGGTGAATTTACAAGCATAGACCTTATCAGGCTTGGAGACATACAATGCTGTATAAGGAAATACTTGGCAAGGAGTCTCTGAGAATCACGAACCAATCTTCACACTAATTAAGCAAACTAATGGTCTCCTGCAAACTCCACTCCCCTTTCGCTCCTCTTTATTCCCTATGGGAGGGGCCATTCACCATCCACCTGTGCCTTTACTCCCGAGTCGGCCCTTGTTCCTTAACTGTTCCCTTCTGCTGGCAGCTCTGCACATGCGTACATCGGAAACAGGCTCCAGCTGTTCTTCTGCCTCACTGATATCCTACTCCAAAGGCAGCTGATAACTGTCAGAAGACCCTAGCCCCATTTGTGCCTCCGACGCAGAGCCCTCATCAGAGCTTTCCCCGGACTCCAGGACCGGCCCATGTTCCTCCCCAACCTCCTCACTGTCTGAATCTGCTGCCAGCTCCTCCGGCCACTGGCAGGTCACAACAATCACCTTCCTTATTGGCCTCATCATTTCCACCTCTACTCCAAAGCCCTTTGTTAGATCCAGAGCCCTGCACCCATTCAGTATTCTTCTATTTCAACCTCATTTACCATTGATACACAGCTAACCCTCAACTTACAACGGTAACGGGCCCTGCCTGTTAGTGTCATAAGTCCTGAGCGTGACGATCCCGTTTTTATGATCTGGTTGCTTATACAGTAGTCATTGTTCACAATGGGGCGTTTTTGCTGCAACCAAGACATAAGCGACAAAAATATCGTAAATTGTGGGCAGTCAATGTTGGGATGATACAACGGGCGGTAAATGTGAGCCAGTTGCCAAGCAACCAAAATGTAACTCACGTGACCGGGGGAGTGGCTATTGGAACTTTGTAACTGTGTTGTAAGCATTTTAATGGGGGCATTGCAACTTCAAAAGCTAAACGACCAGTCGTAAGTCGGGGAATACAGGTAGTTACAACAGGTTGTTTAGTGACCATTTGAAGTTGCATCGAGATTGAAAAAAAGTGACTTATGACCGTTTTTCACACGTATGACCGTTGCCGCATCCCCAGGGTCGCGTGATTTTTCACTCGGACACTTGACCCCTGACTCACATTTATGACGGTTGCAGTGTCCTGGGGGTCACGCGATCCCCTTTTGCGACCCAACGGGAAGAACCGATTCACTTAACTGGGTTACTCCTTTGAAAACTGCGGTGATTCGCTTAACAAATGCGGCGGGAAAATTTGTAAAGTGGGGCGAAATGAATTTATCACTCGGCAACATAAATTTGGGGTTCAATTGTTGTCGTAAGCCGGGGACTACCTGCACACGGATTGAATAGGGTTTGCTAGGCCTCGCCTCTTCTTTTTTTTTCCTTCTATAAAAACCCGGGTGTTGTTCTCCTCCCCTCTTACTCCGATTCTCTCTGTGTCCCCTTGGAGAAAAAGAGAAGAGATGTTTACCAAGTTCTCTAGCAAAGATCTCTAGATAGAAATAGTGGTGTTGCCCCATTTCCTGTTCTCAAGATGTTGGCGAGAATTCGTGGCTGCCGTGAGATCAGTTTGAGCTCAAAACTGATGACTAGTTCCAAAAAAACTAAACAAAATTAGAAAATATAGAAGCTTTCCAGCTTTTCACAGAGAACCAGTTTGGGCGACTAGTGGTTAAGGCACCAGGCTAGAAAGTGGGAGAATGTGGGTTCTAGTTCTATTTTTGGCATGAAAGTCAACTGGATGGGCCAGTCACCAGGAGACTGGGAGTTCTGGTCGCACCTTAGGCATGAGAGCCTGGGTGGGGCCAATCACCAAGAGACTAGGAGTTCTAGTCCCGCCTTAGGTGTGAAAGCCAGCTGGGTGACTTTGGGCCGTTTACCAGGACACAGTGAGTTCTAGTCCCATTTTAGGCATGAAAGCCAGCTGGGTGACTTTGATCCATTTACCAGGACACAGTGAGTTCTAGTCCCATTTTAGATATGAAAGCAAGCTGAGTGGGCCAGTCACCAGGAGACTGGGAGTTCTAGTCTCGCTTTAGGTATGAAAGCCAGGTGGATGACTTTGAGCCAATCACCAAGAGACTGGGAGTTCTAGTCCCGCCTTAGGTGTGAAAGTCAGCTGGGTGACTTTGGGCCGTTTACCAGGACACAGTGAGTTCTAGTCCCATTTTAGGCATGAAAGCCAGCTGGGTGACTTTGGGCCGTTTACCAGGACACAGTGAGTTCTAGTCCCATTTTAGGCATAAAGCAAGCTGAGTGGGCCAGTCACCAGGAGACTGGGAGTTCTAGTCCCGCCTTAGGTGTGAAAGCCAGCTGGGTGACTTTGGGCCGTTTACCAGGACACAGTGAGTTCTAGTCTCGTTTTAGGTATGAAAGCCAGCTGAATTGGGCTGAAAGAGAGGGACTGGCTCAAAGTCACCCAGCTGGCTTTCATGCCTAAGGCAGGAGTAGAACTCCCAGTCTCCTGGGAAAGGTATGTTGGATATGTTTGCCACCTGGTTTATTTGTAGAAATAATAAAGGCGGGAAATCAATCAATCCATCCATCCATCTTTCCTTCTGCAGAACATCTTGAAAAGAATTCCACCTGGGGCCGATGAAGAAGTCCAGGCCACACAGGCATATGACGCTCTTGAAAAGGTAAAAACCCCTCGGAATCTGATTTTTCAGTAGGGGAAATTGCTCTCTGTTTTATCTGTTTAATGTAATCCTTAAAAAGTTATTGCTAAAAAGGAAAAAATAAACAAATTAGCTATTTCTTGGTATCTTTCTGCTTTGATGGGCCAAACAATTGTGGGATAAGTCTAGTCAAATTCACACTTCGGAAACCAAAATTAAAATGAATTGATATATATAGAATAACATTCCTAAGTGGCATCTGGAACTGCTGTTCTGGGATGTGCATAATCCCTGCTCGCTCCGAGAAATAATAATGCAGAATTTCCCCCTGCATGCTAAAGGAAGAAGCAAGGTCTTTTAAATCTGATTCTTTCAAAGTAAAAATGGGTGATTTTGCAAATATTTTTTCCTCCCCTTTTTCTATTCTGATGGCCTTTTTCTCTCTGCAGCTCATCAAAGATTGCAATGCAAATGTCCAACGTATGAAGAGCACCGAAGAATTGATTCACTTAAGTCAAAATATGGAGTTTGAATGCAAGGTAAAAATACATGCATGCATGCATGCATGCATGCATGCATACATACATACATACCAGTGGTGGGATTCAAATAATTTAACAACCGGTTCTCTGTCCTAATGACCAGCTGGGTGGGTGGGGCACAGTGGTCATGTGACTGGGTGGGTGTGGCCAATTCAATGGCACTCACGTCGATGGGCGCTTCGCGTTGGCTGTTACAATGTAATAAGGGTTAACCGGAGAGGCAGTTTCTGTAAGCAGGGCAATAAAGATTAGGCTGGAAACACCAGAATGTTTCCTTCCTGCCTTCCTTACAGGATTACCCCTGCAAAGTAGGAAAAAATCAAAAGGAGATTTCTTCCAACAACCAGTTCTCCAAACTGCTTAGAAAGTTAACAACCGGTTCTCCCGGATAGGTGCGAACCGGCTGAATCCCACCACTGATGCTTGCATACATACATATCCTGCAAGGAATCTCTTTTGGATTCAAGTGTCTTCTAGATATATATATCTAGAAGACATATATATTATATACATATATATAATCTCCTCTGTACCTCCACCCAAAGGTTTTCAGCACTCGGAAACCCCTGCCCAAGATTGTCAGAACTAACATCCTTTTAACTTTTGTTTCAGCTCATGGGGCAAACAGAATTTAGAGTAGAGTAGAGTAGAGTAGAGTAGAGTAGAATAGAATAGAATAGAGTAAAATAGACAGTAAAATGGAGTGGAGTGGAGCAGAGCAGAATAAAAGAATGAATAGGATAGGATAGGATAGAATAGAATAGAAAACTTTATTGACACTTTAAATGTACCCTAATCAGCATACATTAAAATGAAATCTCATTGCCCGCAGCTCTCAAAGGATCATCAATTCTACAGGGATAGATAGGGGCTAGATCACTACCACCAAATATACAGGTAGCCCTTGCCTTACAACAATTCATTTAGTGACCTTTCCAAGTTACAACGGCACTTGAAAAAAGTGAGCTATGACCATTTTTTACACTGCATCCGCACAGTAACACGATTTATATTTGGATGCTTGAGAGCTGACTCAGATTTACGACCGTTGCAGTGCCCCGAGGGTCACGTGATTCCCCCTTTTGCAACCTTCTGACCAGCGAAGTCAATGGGGGGAACAGCCAGTTTCACTTAACAGCCTGGTTGCTACCTTACCAACTGGAGGGATTCACTTAACAACTAGAAAAATCATTAAATGGAGCCAAGCTCACTTCACTCGTCTCCCAGAACGGCAGAAAATCCATTGTGGTTCGGCGGTTCGAATCCCGAGTACGGGTCTCCTGCGTGAGCAGGGGGTTGGACTAGTTGACCTCCGAGGTCCCTTCCAACTCTCGTCACTGTTTATTTAAGCTCCTGGTTTTCATCAAGGGAAGAGGGTGAAGGGTTGAGGATGCCAGAAATTCCCCGTGAAGTCAGCAAAAGTTGAACTGCGTTTGCAGGCGATTCCAGGAACTGTTGCAAAGCTTTGGGATTTCTTAAGAGAGGCAGCAAGATCACTGTGTCTCAGAGGTTTAACTTCCTCACTCAGGGAACTATTAATCACTCTAAATCCCTACAGACGGTTTCCTCCTGCAAAAAGCAGCTTGCTTCTGTGAGAACAGATGTGGCCACCTCACGTCACCCAAACAGTCCTTCTGGAATCGCTTTCAGTTTTCAAACACGCTCATCTTACTCTAAGCTTCCTTAGAAAGCCCCTTTCCTAATCCTCATTTCATTTCATTTCATTTTATTATATTTATATGCCGCCCTTTTCCCCCAAAGGGGACTCAGGGCAGCTAACAAATCAAATCAGGGAAGGGATAAAAAAAAAAACGAAACATAACAAAACATAATTTAAAAACAAACAACAGTCATACCATTCGAGACGGGGGCAACAGCTCTTTAGCCTGTCTGAACAGCCAGGTTTTAAGGGCTTTGCGGAAGGCCTGGAGGGTGGTGAGGGTTCTAATCTCCACGGGGAGCTCGTTCCAAAGGGTCAGAGCAGCCACAGAGAAGGCCCTCCTCCGGGTAGTCGGCAGTCGACACTGGCTGGCGGATGGAATTCGGAGGAGGCCTAATCTGTGGGATCTAATCGGTCTAGTGGAGGTGATTGGCAGCAGGCGGTCTCTCAAGTACCCAGGTCCAATACCATGAAGGGCTTTATAAGTGACGACTAGTGCCTTGAAGCGTATCCGGAGACCAATAGGCAGCCAGTGCAGCTCGTGGAGGATAGGTGTTACGTGGGTGAACCGAGGTGCACCCACGATCGCTCGCGCTAGTAGGTAACACGAGATCCAGAGTGTGACTTGTAGAACACAGAGAGGACATAATATTTTAGGCAGCCTCCAGGTCACCGTTTATTTTATTTATCAAATTTATAGGCCGCTCACCTCACAGTGTGAAACCAATGGCATCATGGAGACATGAAATCCTTTTTTTTTTAAAGTTTTTTTTAAATTTTTTGTTACATATTTTAACTTCTTTTATAACTTCTTTTATTTGAATTTTAAATTTTGTTATATATATATATATATATATATATATATATATATATATATATATATATATATATATATATAATTTATTTCATATATACATTCACAATTATATGATCTCATAACTATTATTAATAATATGTATTTATAACAATTTTTCCCTACTGTTGACAATATACTTGAAGATTGCTTTTTTAACATCCCATAGATCCATCTTATCTTACAACGGTCCTACTTCTTCTTCCCTCCCTCCCTCTTTCCTTCCCTCGTTTCTTCTCTCCTACTCCCTTTCCTTCCCTCCTTTCTTTTCTCCTTCTCTCCTTCCTTTCCCCCTTCCTTTCCTCCTTCCTTCCTCCCTTCCTTCTCTCCTTCCTTCCCTCCTTCCTTCCTTCCCTCCTTCCTTCCCTCCTTTTGAATTTAATACCATTTATATGCCGCCCAATCCCGAAGGACTCCGGGCAGCTTACAATACAAAAATAAATCAAAAATAAAATACAGGGAAAGAAAAGATAGATTTAAACTTCTTAACTTAAACTTCTTAACTTCTTTTCCACCTTTACATCTTCTGTTATGCATCGTTCATTTTACATCATGTTTCCATTTCACATTTCAAGTCCTTTCATTTTCTTCCCATGTTTTCCAGATTAACTTTTAATTTCTTCTTAAATTATAAACAATATCATTATTTGCCTCTCCAAGTTAATCCAATGTAACGTATCGTTTCCATCTATTATTCTGTTTTACTATTGGTAACAGACTGTATATCCTGAAATTTAATTTTATATAGTAAACATTTCACTTAGTTAATTATCCATAATTAATAGTATTAATCCATTTCCCTCACATCGTATTAGCTGTATCCCATTGGCTATATTTGCCGTATTTCATTCTATTCTATTGGTAAATCCTTTTCCTCCTTTCCTCCTTTCAATCATTTTCTCTTAGTCTCTCAGGAGCTTCACTTCTCTTATATTCTCTTCTCTCCATCCATTCGCCTAGCTTTTTCTTCTTCTTGTAATTTCTATATTTTTTTCTTCCAAATCTTTTTTCTCCTTTTTAATCCTATCGTTTTGGTACCTTTCCCCAGTCCCCCCCCCCCGGTTTTTCCCCATTAATTCCACCTTTGCTGTTTAATTTTCCCTTTTGGGGGGGGCTGCTTCCCCCTTGTCTCCTTTTGGTGTGTCACTGTAAATCCCAATACAATCATCTTAAGTTTTTTCTTTCTTTTTCAATCTCTTTTTGTTCTGTAGTACCGTATTTTTTGGAGTATAAGACGCACCTTTTTCCCTCAAAAAGGAGGCTGAAAATCTGGGTGCGTCTTATACACTGAATACAGCATTTTTGGCCTCCCGAAACCCCGCCCCTGTCACCAAAATGGCTGTGCATAGCCTTTAGGAGGCTTCCAGAGTGCTTCTGGGGGCTGGAGAGGGCAGAAATGAGTGAAAAACGGGCCGTTTTTTGCTCATTTTTGTGTCCCCCGGGAGCCTCGTAAAGGCTATTCATGCCTTTTTTTTAAAAAACGGGCCCATTTTCACGAAAAACCGGCCTTTTGGGGAGGTCTGCAGAGTGCAAAAACTTTTTTAAAAAATTTGCCTCTTGAAAACCTTGATGCGTCTTATACTCCAGTGCATCTTATGCTCCGGTGCATCTTATACTCGAAAAAATACGGTATCTTCTTGTCCTTCATTTAGTCCATCTTCTTTCTCCTTTTCTCCTTCTCCTTGTTCTAGGTGTCTGGAGACATGAAATCTTAATTCCCCTCTGACAGCTTTCTTGTGTACAGGAAAGTTGTCAACTTACAACCATTTGGTTAGTGAATGTTCAAAGTTACAGCAGCACTGAAAAAAGTGACTTACAACCGTTTTTCACACATACGAACGTTGCAACATCCCCGTAGTCACCTGATCTAAGTTCAGACGCTCCGCAACTGGCATGTACTGTACGTATGATGATTGCAGTGTCCCGGAAGCATGTGATCTCCTTTTGCAACCTTCTTGACAAAGCATAGTCAAAGAGGAAGCCAGATTCACTTAACAATCCAGAGGTGGGTTCCTACTGGTTTTCCCCAGATCGGGCGAAGCGGTAGTGGTGGCGGTGTGGGAAGCTCCACCCACCCGCCCGGACGCTCCTGCACATGCACACGAGCGAACCGGTAGTAAAATAAATTGAAAACCCGCCACTGTAACAACTGTGTGACTGGCTTAACAAGTGCAGTGATTCACTTAACAACCGTGGCAAGAAAGGTGGTAACATGGAGCAGAGGTCGCTGTCTTGCTTAGCAGTAGGAATTCTGGCCTCAATTGTGGTTGTAAGTCAAGGACTTCCTTGTACTGAGTCATCACCCTTGTTTCAGGGAGGCACTGATGAAGATGTATGTATAGAATATAGTTCTGAAAAGTAATGCTTTGAAAATGAAGGCATTTAAGTTTGAACGTGTAAGTAGATAGACTGAGTACACATTATACATGCATAAAAGTTTTACAGGCACATTAAAACATTTTAGCAGGTAGGCGAGTTTGGGCACCTTGCTTAACAACATTTGCTAATGGTGGAGAGGTTCTAAGACCTGGAAATGGCTGTAGGAACATAGAATAACAGTATTGGAAGGGACCTCAGAGGTCTTCTAGTCCAACCCTCTGCTCATGCAGGAGACCCTATACCATTTCAGACAAGTGGCTGTCCAATCTCTTCTTAGAAACCTTCAGTGGTGGAGCACCCGCAACTTCTGAAGGCAATTTTCTTCCATTGGTTAATTGTCCTTACTCTTAGCAAATTTCTCCTTCGTTTTAGGTTGCTTCTCTCCTTGGTTAGTGTTAAGGCCCACCAGTGGAGCTGGCAGCAGACTCAGACAGTGAGGAGGTTGGGGAGGAAGATGGGCCAGTCCTGGAGTCTGGAGAAGGCTCTGCGTCGGAGGCAGAGAGGGGGCCAGAGCCGCATGCTAGTTATCAGCTGCCTTCAGAGTCAGACATCAGTGAGGCAGACAAACAGCTGGAGCCTGTTCCCAGTGTGCGCATGCACAGAGTTGCCAGACAAAGGGAACAGCTAAATAACAGGGGTCGACTTGGGAGTAAGGCCACAGGTGGATGATGAATGGCCCCTCCCAGAGGAAATAAAAGAGGAGCGAAAGGGGAGTGGAGTTTGCAGGAGACAATTACTTTGCTTAATTAGTTCGTGACTCTCCCGAGACTCCTTGCCAAGTTTTTGCAGATATCGGCCTGTCAGCTCTCCAAGCCAGATAAGGTCTGTGAATATAAATCCTCCCTCGAGAGACTTTGCTGGATGGGAATGAGCAGAATTCACAGTCAATTAATAAAAGGGTTTTTTTTGTCAGGACAAGGAGTTTGCTTTAGACTCTTGGGAAGCCTCGGTCAGAACAGTTAGCTTCCATCCATTGTCCATAGGAAAGGGATATACAGCATGTGTCCTTTTGAAAAGGTCACACCATTTTGTTATGTGGCAACGAGGCTGGGAAGATCAGGTTCAATGTTCAGAGTTTAGTTGGAATTTAGCAGATTCCAGCAGTCAAACCAGAAGAGAGAAAACTCCAGAACAAAAGGCTGCTGAGTCAGTGTGTATATTGAAAACAAGGAAAAACATAGAGATGACTTGGTCATAAGGAAAGAAAAATGATTTGCGATGAAAGGGAAGACTGAGAAAATGTTGGCTTCGTTGAGATCCTGGGAAGGAGAGAGGTGAGATCAAAGGTGTGGACGCAAAGAGAGGAGAGTATCGAAAAGTATTGCTCCTGTTCTTGGAATAAACTAGATTTGGGCTATTTTGTCTCAGTTAGAACTGAAGAAACCTCTTGAACAAGAAGCAAAACGTTTTCAAGGAAAAAAAAACAAAGTCCATTTGTCTTTTTGAAAAGCACCTTTAGCATAAATTTGGCCAGTTTTCAGTTCTGCTACTTTTAATTCCAGGTCTCATTTCTTTCTCACATTTGATGGACTAATTATGGTTCCAGAAGAAAAATAGCACAAGGGGTATTTATTTATATCACACCTTTATTATTTTTACAAATAACATTTTCAGGGCACCGAACATATCCAACACACCTTCCTTCTCCTATTTCCCCCTCAACAACAATCCTGTGAGGTGGGCTGGGCTGAATGAGTGACTGGCCCAGAGTCATCCAATTGGCTTGCATGGCTAAAGTGGGACTTGAACTCGCAGTTTCCTGCTTCCTAGCCTGGTGCCTTAACCACTAGACCAAATTGGCTCTGATATGTACATATACATACATACATACATACATACAGACAGACAGACAGACAGACAGACAGATAGAGATAGAGAGATAGAGAGATAGAGAGATAGAGAGATAGAGAGATTAGATAGATAAGATAGATAAGATAGATAAGATAGATAGATAGATAGATAGATAGATAGATAGATAGATAGATAGATAGATGATAGATAGATAGATAGATAGATAGATAGATAGATAGATAGATAGATAGATAGATAGATAGATAGATAGATATAGATTTTACAACCTCCGGTATGCCCAAATATGGGAGGATATATATATATTTAGTGTCACATATATAATATACATGCAATATGTAACACATATATGTCCTGCTACTTGCTGGAGGAGAAGCCTAGCTGGGAGTTATGATAAGACAAGGATTTAAGTATGAGTAAAAGGAGACAGTTGTTAAGTTAATCATAAATATCATAAATAAGTTTTCAAGCATCTCAGTCTTGATGATCATCTTCTTCTAACTCCTTTAACAAATGTCTCATTTAGCAACTGAAAATTTGGGTCAGTTGTGGTCATAGGTCAAGGACAATGTGTGTGTATTTGTGTGTGTGTGTATTTTAAAAAATATGGCTAAAAGGAGACTCCTTCCCTTTGCAGATCTTCCCACTTATCTCACAATCTCGTCGGCTAGTAAAACATGGAGAACTTACAGCTCTGGAATATAATATCAGCTTAAAGTGGAAGCTTACTACCAGACCCATCTACCTCCATCTCTTCAATGATTACCTGCTTCTTTCTCGACCCAGGGAGTAAGTTTTTTGGGGGTTGGGTCTCTGCAGAATCCAGGGCTGTTTTGAACCTATCAAAGAAGGAAGGATTTATGACTCCCTGCAGCTTCAGAAGTTCTTCTCAGTAAGATAGATGGCTACAGAGACATCTCTTGAAAGAAGAACATGGTTAGTGTTTTCAGCTGCCCCCATGAGGTCCTGGGGTGGCTGAGTGGCTAAGATGCTGAGCTTGTCGATCAGAAAGGTCGGCAGGTGGGCGGTTCGAATCCCTAGCGCCACGTAATGGAGTGAGCTCCTGTTACTTGTCCCAGCTTCTGCCAACCTGGCAGTTTGAAAGCATGTAAAAATGCAAGTAGAAAAAATGGGGACCACCTTTGGTGGGAAGGTAACAGCGTTCCATGCGTCTTCGGTGTTGAATCATGCCGGCCACATGACCACGGAGACATCTTCGGATAGCGCTGGCTCTTTGGCTTTGAAAGGGAGATGAGCACCGCCCCCTAGAGTTGGGAACAACTAGCACATATGTGCGGGGGGAACCTTTACCTAGAGTAGGAATGGAAAGGAAAGCATTTAATTTGCCTCTGAATGCAAATATACTTAAATTATTATTTGAATAAACCAACACAGAATGCGAAACTGAGGTATTTTTAAATTGAAACACTGCAAATTTTTTGATAGGTATTTTTTTTTAAAAAAAAGAAATGTAATAGGGGAAATTGCTCTCTGTTTTATCTGTTTAATGTAATCCTTAAAAAGTTATTGCTAAAAAAGAAAAATAAATAAATTAGATATTTCTTAGTATCTTTCTGCTTTGATGGGCCCAACAATTGTGGGATAAGTCTAATCAAGAGACTTCAACGGTTTCCCAACTGTTCAAATTCACCCTTCGGAAACCAAAATTAAATGAGTTGACATATATGGAATAACATTCTTAAGGAGCACCTGGAACTGCTGTTCTGGGATGTGCATAATCCCTGCTCGCGACGTCTTCGGACAGCGCTGTCTCTTCGGTTTTGAAAGGGAGATGAGCACCGCCCCCTAGAGTTGGGAACGACTAGCACATATGTGCGAGGGGAACCTTTGCCATGAGGCCCTGCAAGATCTTTGGCTCATTGTTTTATTTTTCTTACGCAGCTGACCCAGGAAGAAAAATCCTGACGGAAAGCAGATGAATGGGATAGAACAGAATGATAGAGTTGGGGGGGACCTTGGAGGCTCGGTTCCACCACAAAACCGCGTTCGACTAAAGCGCGCTCGACGAAACCGCGTAGCTGACGTCATCACAGCGCGACGAAAAAAGCACGCTGTGAACGCTAAAGCTAAAATTAACCCCTAAACCTAAACCTAACCCCCCTAAACCTAACCCTAAACCTAACCCTTAACCTAACCCTTAACCTAATGCTAACCCTAAACCTAACCCTTAACCTAACCCTAAACCTAACCCTAACCCTTAACCTAACCCTAAACCTAACCCTAACCCTTAACCTAACCCTAACCCTAACCCTAACCCTTAACCTAACCCTAACCCTAAACCTAACCCTAACCCTTAACCTAACCCTAACCCTAACCCTTAACCTAACCCTAAACCTAACCCTAACCCTAAACCTAGCCCTTACCTTAACTTGAATTGGCTTGCTTTCAAAGAGCTCTTTAAAGCGCCCTTTTTTCTCCGCGGTCGCTGTTGTCGTGCTGCTGATGACATCAGCGACGCGGTTTAATCCGGCGCGCTTTAGTGGAGCACGGTTAGGCTCCCTCCCAATTCTAGTCCAACCCCTGGACAAATGGTTGTCCAGTCTCTTCTTAAAAGCCTCCAGGGATGGGGCACCCACAACTTCTGAAGGCAAGCCATTCCACTGGTTGATTGTTCTCAATGTTAGGAAATTTCTCCTTATTCTGGCAACTTAGAACTAAGGAGGAATTTCCTGAAAGTAAGAACAATTAACCAGTGGAATGGGTTGCCTCGAGATGTTGTGCTTGCTCCATCGCTGGAGGCTTTTAAGAAGAGACTGCAGAGTCGTTTGTCTGAATGGGACAGATTTCCTGAAATTCTGTAGAGATTCTCAGTCATTCCAGGTCCTGGTTATCCCAAAGCTGCTTTTATTTCAGGAGGCAACTGGACTTCCTTGTTTTTCTTTCGAAGACCTCTCACTTCTCATCCAAGAAGCTTCTTCAGCTCTGATAGGATAGTGGGGAATGGAAGGATTTATATTCCTTGCAAACAGCTGGTCGTTTGCATCCTTTTAGAGGGTCGCTGATATCCTTCCATTCCCCCACCATCTGGTCAGAGCTGAAGGAGCTTCTTGGATGAGAAGCAAAACGTCTTCAAAAGAAGAACAAGAAAGTCCAGTTGTCTCCTCAAAAAGTTGTCTCCTGGCACATATTTCCTGCTTGAGGAAGCGGTTGGACTAGAAGACCTCCAGGGTCCCTTTCAACTCTGTTATTCCGTTGTGTTATTTTGTTAAGATGAAACAAGCACAGTTCTTCCTGTCTTTTCCTGTAAGAAGAAGAATCAAACAATCCGGGCCCAGAGCAATGAATATTGATCCCTGTTTTTTCTCTCTCTTTTCCCCTCTCTCTTTCCCTCCCTCTCTCTCCCTCTCGCTCTCTCTTCATTTCCCTCTCTCTCCCTTTCCCTCTCTCCCTCTTCCTCTCTTTTCCTCTCTGTCCCTCTCTCCGTCTCCCTCTTTCTCCCTCTCTCTCCCTCTCTCTCTCTTCATTTCCCTCTCTATCCCTTTCCCTCTCTCCCTCTCCCTCTTCCTCTCTTTTCCTCTCTGTCCCTCTCTCCGTCTCCCTCTTTCTCACTCTCCCTCACTCTACCTTTCCCTCTCTCTCTTCCTTCCCCCTCTCCCTTTCCCTCTCTCCCTCTCTCTCCCTTTCCCTCTCCCCCGCTCTCCCTTTCCCTCTCTCTCCCTCTCTGTCCCTCTCTCGCCGTCTCTCTCTCTCCATTTCCCTCTCTCCATCTCCCTCTCTCTCCCTTTTCTTCTCTCCTTCTCCCTCTCTCCGTCTCTCTCTCCCTCTCCCTCTCTTTTCCTTTCTGTCCCTCTCTCCGTCGCCCTCTTTCTCCCTCTCCCTCTCTCCCTCACTCTACCTTTCTCTCTCCCTCTTCCTTTCCCCCCTCCCTTTCCCTCTCTCCCTCTCTCCCTTTCCCTCTCCCCGCTCTCCCTTTCCCCCTCTGTCCCTCTCTGTCCCTCTCTCTCTATCTCTCTCTCCATTTCCCTGTCCATCTCCCTCTCTCTCCTTTTTCCTCTCTCCCTCTCCCTCTCTCCGTCTCTCTCTCCCTCCCCCTTTCCCTCTCTCTGTCTCCCTCTCTCTCCCTCCCACTTTCCCTCTCTCCATCTCTCCCTCTCTCTGCCTCTCTGTGTGTCTCCCACAGGAATGGCCGTTTCATTGTGTTCGATTACGCAGCCTCCTCGGATGTGCGTGGGGAAAAATGTGAAATGAAACTCCACGGCGACAACAAAAACCTTTTCCGCCTTTTCCTGCTGCAGAACAATCAAGGGAAGAAAGTGGAATTCCTCTTCCGCACAGAAACACAGTAAGGACTGGCAGGGAGAAACTCGGCAACCGGGCTCAGTTTTACAAGGGTGCCCAGGAGAAGCCCGTTTATGCCACTGCCAGCTTGGAACAATGCCAAAAGCTTATTTGTCTTTAAATAGTAGCCGCCCCTCTCTTTGTGAGCCCACAAAGTGAACACTGGTTTCCCTCAGCTGAGAAACAGAGGTGAACCCCACTTCCTAAAGTCGGACACGACTGGACAGGGGAAACCTTTACTTAGTTAATTTGAACTTGTGTGCATGCATTTATTTATTTATTTATTTATTTATTATTTATTTATTTATTTATTTATAAAATTTATATGCCGCCCAATCCCGAAGGACTCTGGCCGGCTTACAAAAAAAGAGAGGGAAAAAAAAGAGAGAGAGAAAAGAGAGAGAAAAAAACAGTTTAAAATCACAACACCACATACATTCACTCTAATCGGGGCTGGACCTCAACAATAAGGTCAACAGCCCCAGGCCTGCTGGAACAGCCAGGTTTTTACAGCTTTCCTGAAAGCCATGAGAGTGGGTATGGTCCGGATCTCCGGGGGTAGCTGGTTCCAGAGAGTCGGAGCAGCCACAGAGAAGGCTCTCCTTCGGGGGCCCGCCAGCCAACACTGTCTGGCTGACGGCATCTGAAGGAGGCCCAATCTGTGGGATCTTACTGGCCGCTGGGAGGTATGTGGCAGTAGGCGGTCTCGCAGGTATGCTGGCCCTAAGCCATGTAGGGCTTTAAAGGTAATAACCAACACCTTGAATTGCGTCCGGAGACCAATTGGTAGCCAGTGCAGCTCGCGGAGGACAGGTGTAACGTGGGTGTACCTCGGTGCGCCCAATATCGCTCGCGCGGCCGCATTCTGGACTAGCTGCAGTCTCGAACGTTTTTCAATGGTAGCCCCATGTAGAGCGCGTGCATCTGATTGCTGGTGCACGAAAATCCTTGGCTGATGGTTTATAGTGCAGCATGACCTGTGAGGACATCCCAATGTGGCCGATAGAACAAGTCATGCACAACAACTTGCAGCCTAGTATGTTTCAAGTGAAAGAAGCGAGCATGCGAGGCCTTGCTTTCTAATCACCTTCTTTGCTTTTCCTAGGAGTGAGAAGCTGCGATGGATTTCTGCCCTTATGCCCCAGCAGCCTGAACCTGACCTGTTGGATGATTCTGGTAAGAAAACTCGGGGCACAAAACTAATCAAGGGGAATATTTGTAGCTCAGGGTTGACATGAGGGGGTCCTTTGATGCCCTCTGAGATTTGTTGTTTTCTTTATTTAAAAAAGTTTTTTTAAATTAGATAAACATTAAAAACATAATGTGACATTTCTGGCATCAACATTTCCCTATAGTTTTTGGATCTTACAACAATTACATTTTATATCCACTACATAGGTATGTCCGGTCAATCAGATTACCTGTCCATTCATCCCTTCTTATATCTGATTACTAACCAAACTAATACATATCCGATCACTCTACCTATCACACAATCTTCATACAATATTTTCCAAGTCTTAATTTGACTGTGTTTTTCTGCCCCGGCCTTTTGCCCTCATTTCTAACCATCGGTACTATTTGTCCCAGATTTCGTGATATTCCGTCTCGCCCTTGTCTCTGAGCTCCAGAGTCAGTCAGTCCATTTCGGTTCCACCACAAATGCGCGAACGACAAAAGCGTGCCTGACTAAACCGCGGTGACTAAACCACGGTGACAAAACCGCGCGACGAAGGAGCGACGAATGAGCCCTGAAGCGCGCCGACAACAGCGCGCCGACAGAAGCGTGCTGTAACCTAACCCTAAACCTAACCCTAAACCTAACCCTAAACCTAACCCTAAACCTAACCCTAAACCTTACCTTAACTTAAATCGCGCTTCTGTCGGCGCGCTGTTGTCGGCGCGCTGTTGTCAACGCGCTTTTGACATCGCGGTTTTAGCGCCGCGGTTTTGTCGGCGCGCGTATGACATTCGCGCTTTTGTCGGGTCACGGTCCATTTCTGCATACATCAATATCTTATTTATTATTTCTTGTTCCGAGGAAGTCGCCTTATTTTTCCATTTTTGTGCAAAAAACAATCTTGCCGCTATTAAAATATGTAGCATTAAATATAGTCCATCTGTATCCCATCGTGTTTCCAGATGCCGCTCAAGTGCAGTGTGTGAAATCCTACAAGGCACGAGAGCACGATGAACTGACTTTGGAGAAAGCCGACATCGTCATGGTCTTGCGGCAAAGCAGTGATGGTGAGTTCATCAACATGGGCTTCGTGGTAGGAGAAAGAAGGGCATTTCTGGCTTTGCCATTGGCTTCCTGGTGGGAAAGGGTCCCTTTCAGGGATGAGATTCAGTTGGTTCGGACCGGTTCAGATGAATCAGATGCTAATTGTAGATCTGATTCACCGAACCGGTAGTTGCCCTGCCCATCCTGCCCTCAGCCTTTGCACAGGCCCTGCACTTACCCCAATCCAAAACAGGCCACGTGGAGACTCTTGGGAGGAGTGTGGTGGGGTAGCAGGGGAAGGGTGGGATGGGCAGGGCCAGCCAGGTTTGGGATTTGGAGGTTCTCCGTACCGGCTCCAATGTTAGCTATGGGTTCTCTTGAACCCGGCTGAACCGGTAGCAGCCCACTCCTGGTTGAGTTGCTTGAATCAAGAGTCACAACACATGGCCACTGTACCTTGAGAGCTAAGGAGAATTGAGGCAGAGGAGAGGAGAGCAGTGGAAATCTATGGGCTGATCCTTGGGATGGAAGAACCACCGCTGCTAGCGAAGCCCCACTCTAGCTCTGCGGATAAAAAGCAGCGGGTAGAGATGAAGGTGGCTCAGTGGCTAAGGAGCTGAGTTTATCAATCGAAAGGTCGGAAGTTCGAATCCCTAGCACCACGTAATGGAGTGAGCTCCTGTTACTTTTACCCAGCTTCTGCCAACCTAGCAGTCTGAAAGCACATAAAAAATGCAAGTAGAAAAATAGGGGCAACCTTTGGTGGGAAGGTGACAGCGTTCCATGCACCGTCGGCATTTTGTCATGCCGGCCACTTGACCATGGAGGCGTCTTCAGACAGCACTCCATGGTCACTGGAGAGGGTTTGTCTTGTTTGAGGAGCTGGGTCAGAACAGGCCGTCTGAAGCTTGTCTGCAGGTAGAGTCCCAAAGGTTATGACCTTACTTCAGTGGTGGGTTTCAAAAAAATTTCGAACCTACTCTGTGGGTGTGGCCTCCTTTGTGGGAGTGGCTTGCCAGCCATGTGACCTGGTGGGAGTGGCTTGCTGGCCATGTGTTTTCTTTCTTTCTTTCTTTCTTTCTTTCTTTCTCTCCCTCTCTTTCCTTCCTTTTGTTTCTCTGTCCCTTTTTCCTTTTTTTCTTTCATCTTTCACTTTTTCTTTCTTTTTTTCTTTATTTCTTCCTTTCTTTCTCTTTCTCTCTCTGTGTGAGTCTCTGTGTGTGTGTGTGAGTAGTGGGTTTCAAAAAAATTTGGAACCTCTTCTGTAGGTGTGACCTGCTTTCCGGGTCCACTGGTGGAACCTCTTCTAACCGGTTCGGTAGATTTGATGAACCGGTTCTACCGAATAGGTGCGAACTGGTAGGAACCCACCTCTGCCTTACTTGCATCATTGATGTAGGTGATGTCATTGGGGCTTCTACTAGGCATGTATGCCACGGAGCGCTGAAATTCCTGGGTATATTATGGTGTTTCCCTAAGAGGGTCTTATTTTCTTCTCCCCCACCTCCCACAAATAAGTGCTTGGCTTATTTTTGGGGAGGTCTTATTATTTTGAGTTGCAAGCGGTCCCTTAACCTTCGCCCGCAACCCGCGTACCAGCTGATCCAGAGAGGGCCAGAGGTTCTGTGTTTCTGGCACACTCTTGCCTGCTGCCCTTTTTGTGGCCGCCAGTAAGAGAAGGGGTGTGGGAGCTAGGGTTTGCAGGAGCAGCCCCCGCAAGGAGTTTCCACATGGATAGCAGGGGCATGTGGGGCATGTTCCCCCTTCCCCCCAGGAAATGGCGGGGACAGGCTGCGCATGCGTTTAAATGTTTTAGGAAAGGGCTAATTTTCAGGGGAGCTTTCATTATTTTTGAGGCACAGGGGGCAGCAAGTGTGGTCACCTCATGGCTGCTGCTGTGTTGCAATATTTTCTGGGGGGGCTTATTTTAGGGCATGCGCTCAAAAGCGCGATTGGGTTTATTATCCAGGGAGGTCTTATTTTTAGGTTCCCAAAAGATGCCCTAATTAATTCACGAGCCTCAAGCCAAAGTTCAAAAGAAATCCAGTCCTTTATTCGGAGCAACATTTCTGGCAATGCCTGCCGTGGAGTCGGATCTGATTTCCATTTAATGGTGGCTGAATTTTAACACTGCGTCTCCCCTCCCCTCCCTCAGTCTGTGTCATAAATCACATTCACCAACAAAAAGCAGCGAATCACATGCCCAGTGGTGGGATTCCAATAATTTAACAACCGGTTCTCTGCTCTATTGACCAGCTGGGTAGGCGTGGCTCAGTGGTCATGTGACTGGGTGGGTGTGGCCAACTCAACGTCAGTCAGGTCGATGGGCACTTCACCTTAGCTGTTACAATGTAATTTTCAGTGGTGTGGTTAACCGGAGAGGCAGTTTCTATAAGCAGGGCAATAGAGATGAGGCTAGAAACAACACCAGAATGTTTCCTTCCTGCCTTCCTTACAGGATTAGCCCTGTAAAGTGGAAAAAAACAAAAGGAGATTTCTTCCAACAGCCGGTTCTCCCAACTGCTTAGAAAGTTAACAACCGGTTCTCCTGGATAGGTGCGAACTGGCTGAATCCCACCACTGCACAGGCCTACTGTAGAAATCTGAGATCCGACCCCAGCCGAAGGTATGCGTGGAATTCTCTCCCCGCTCTCCTCCAATGTCAACTTGATAAACAGACATGGAAATGCTTTACAAGTTGCCTCTTATTTTCAGGGAAAACAGGGTAGGAACATTGACCAGGTATAGAGAGCCATCCTTTATACATCAAGGGAACACGTGCATTAAGGCGCTTAATTTTTAGGGATGACAAGATAAAGTTGCAATGCACAAAATCACGGTGCGTTATCCTCCAAACACTTTGCTTTTGATCTCTCCGTAGGCTGGATTAAAGGCGTGAAGCTCTCTGACGGAGAGAGAGGCTGGTTTCCTTTCGATCACGTGGAGGTTATCTCCAGCAGGCAAATCCGGCAGATGAACCTGAAGGAGGAGCAGCGGGTCAAAAACGCCAAACAGCAGGTCTTTCGCCGGAGATAAAAGATCCCCTTTCTCCAGATGACCCTCCACCCTGTCCCTCCAACCCAGGAGGACGTTGCAAGGTGTTAAACTGCGTGTGTCAAAGACGAGACTTGAAGGGGCAAAGCACAAGCTGCTGTCACTGGCATCGGTCGTGCCAGTCTGTCACCCCTGTTGGAAAAAGCAGGAGGAAAGAACTGCATGGTTTTTCTTCTGGTTGCGGAGAAGAGGAAGAGCCAAGGAAATGGACAAAGATCTTCCGAAAAACTGAGCTTTGCTCTGCCACGTTTAAATGCACAAATCCGCCGGCCAGGGAGTTTGCTTCAGCTCTTGCAAAAAAATTATAAAGAAAACGCTTTAGCCCCCCTCACAGAAAGATGTTGAGGCTAAAATGTTAATATTTGAACGGGCTTTGGACTGTCTAGCAGAATGCAGTAGGGGGAAAATACACTTTGTGGTATTCGGATATAAATGGCCTTTTCTTTCCATTTTAGCATCGTGCGAAATAATGTTCCCACCAAAGAAAGAAAGACGTTACCACAACGGCTGGCGGGGAAAAAAAATTAGGTCCAGGTTTCTAGCATGATTGGCGTTCTGATGTGGCTCTGATCCCTTTTGCAGCCCCCCAACATGTGTCTGCACTTGCACATTTCTCAAGGGAAACACTTGATTTTGTTCACTAGGAATGTTTTGTTGTTAGTTGCGAATCCGTGTCCGACCCATCACAACCCCATGGACCACGTTCCTCCAGGCCTTCCTGTCCTCTACCATCCTCTGAAGTCCATTTAAGCTCACACCCACTGCTTTGGTAACTCCATCCAGCCACCTCATTCTCTGTTGTCCCCTTCTTCTTCTGCCCTCAGTCTTTCCCAGGCTCTTCTCCAGTGAGTCCTTCCTTCTCATGGCCACCTAATGAGAAGGAAGGAAAGTTTTTACCTGTTTTTAATTTCTGCATGTTGGGTGGTATTAAAGGAACAGGATGAAGAATAGAAATTGAAGGTTGCAGGAATTGGATAAGTCAAGTCTAGTCTAGTGAAAAGAAGGACCAGGGGAGACATGATAGCAGTCTTCCAATAACTCAGGGGTTGCCACAAAGAAGAGGGAATCAAACTATTCTCCAAGGCACCTGAGGGCAGGACAAGAAGCAATGGGTGGAAACTAATCAAGGAGAGAAGCAACCTAGAACTAAGGAGAAATTTCCTGACAGTTATTTATTAGACTTCTATACCGCTTAATAGGGCTTTCAGCCCTCTAAGCGGTTTACAAATTTTTTAGCAAATTGAGTCAGCAACTTGCCCCCACAGTCTGGGTCCTCATTTTACCCACCTCGGAAGGATGGAAGGCTGAGTCGACCTTGAGCCGGTGAGATTTGAACCGCTGAACTGCAGATCACAGTCAGCTGAAGTGGCCTGCAGTACTGCACCCTAACCACTGCACCACCTCGGCTCTTGAATAGAATAATTAACCAGTGGAACAGATGTTGCCTCCAGAGGTTTTAGCTGCTCCATCACTGGAGGTCTTTAAGAAGAGCCTGGACAGCCACTTGTCTGGAAAGGCATAGAGCAGTGATAGCTAACCTTTTCCAGACCCAGTGGCCAAAGGGCCAATGTGCAAAGCATGTGCCATCGCCCCCCCCCCCGTGCACGCACACATGCCACCCACGAACGCACGCGCCTCCCACACCCCTCGCACATCCATGGCAGAGACCCGACAACCAGGTGGCCGGTGGGAGGCACCCGTGCATGTGCGGCGGAGCGGAAGCGGTGGGACGGCTCGCTTGCCCACAGAAGGCGCTGCCATCATGGGTACAAGGGCTCCGCTGGAGTAGGAGGGTGGTGGATTAAAAGACCTCCAAAGTCCCATCCCACTCTCTTCTTCTGTTCTATTAAAAAAAGAAAACTAGTGGTTTTGACCTTCCTTCTCTTTTTTTTTAAAATCATTTTATTAAGAAATAGAAAGAAAACAAGATTTTTAAAAGTGAAAGAAAGAAGGAGAAAGGTGCAAGGGAAAAAAAAGAATAACTTCCCAGTTTTTTTCAGTGCAGAAGGGCACAAGAAAAAAGAAACGCAACCTCTTGTTTTGCATCTGACAACATTCCAAGTCGTTTCTATAACAACAAAATCATTCCCATCAATGAAACTTAAAATCGAAGTTTCAATTCCCCCCCCCCCCCCAGTTTTGAGCAAAACCTCCAGAAGCTGTTTCCAAATCCAGTAAGGGCAGAGGGTTGGGCTAGAAGACCTCCAAGGTGGTGGTCGGGGGGTTATTTTATTATTTTACTAATTTATTATTTTATTATTTTTCTTTTTCCTTTGTTCTTTTTCTTCCTTTCTCTTTCTTTCCTCCCTTTCATCTTTCTTTCCTTTCCTTTCCTTTCCTTTCCTTTTCCTTCCTTCCTTCCTTCCTTCCTTCCCTCCCTCCCTCCCTCCTTCCTATAGTTTTTACATCCACGAAAGCCGCCTTGAGTCGCTATGTGCAAGCAGCTGGCAATATAAAATGTCTAAAATAAATTGTGCAACCTTCCTGGGCAGCCTAAAACGGGGGGTCTCCAACCTTGGCAACTTTTAAGATTTGTGGATTTCCAACTCCCAGAATTCTGGGAGTTCCAGGAATTGAAGTCCACAAGTCTTAAAAGTTGCCAAGGTTGGAGACCCCTGGCCTAAAAGGTGGTCTGAAGTCAACCCCACTGAATTTGACTAGGTTTCCACTACTTTTGAATTGCAGTATTTATTTATTTATTTATTTATTTATTTATTTATTTATTTATTTATTTATTTATTTATTTATTTGTTTGTTTGTTTATTTGTTTATTTGTTTGTTTGACTTATATACCGCTTCATAGGGCTTTCAGCCCTCTCTAAGCAGTTTACAAATTTTTTTAGCAAATTGAGTCAGCAACTTGCCCCCACAGTCTGGGTTCTCATTTCACCCACCTCGGAAGGATGGAAGGCTGAGTCGACCTTGAGCCTGGTGAGATTTGAACCGCTGAGCTGCAGATCACAGTCAGCTAAAGTGCCCTGCAGTACTGCACCCTAACCACTGCGCCACCTCGGCTCAGTAACCTATTTGCGCATTCGTGCCGAGGATGTTGGCCGACAACTATTTGCCTGGGGTCTCATAACAGCGCGCATCATTGTCTCGGGGACCCATTTAAACC